>NC_056739.1:1050512457-1050812457 GCF_019279795.1 Protopterus annectens
TGTCTGGCAAGATTCTGCCCTGGAACTCCATGCAAGAAAGTCTGGAATACAGGTGCCTTCTCTTTTCCTTGGACAGGAATGTTCATGTATGCTTTTCCACTAATATCCAGAGTACTTATGAAGTTTCAAAAGGAATCCCCCAAGATCATTGTGGTGACTCCCTTCTGGCAAAGGTAGCAGTATTTCTCCCTTCCAGGGGCTGTTACCACTAGCTTCCTCACAGGATGGATCTACTCACACAAGCTGTTTGATATACCCTGAGCCCAATCACCTTCAACTAACTGCCTGGGATCTTCATTCAGTTTAAGCACCTATTTACCGAGGGTATTCAGTAGATACTAATGGAAGCAAGAAAAACTAGTACTAGAAAATTATATATTAGCAAATGGAAATGTTTTCTAGTTAGTACCAACAACATAACCAGCACCCATTTAGGGCTAGTTATTATTTGGTTTTGCAATATTTGTGGGAGTTACTATCCTATAGACCTTCTTATTCCTCCATCAAGGCTCATTTATTGTCCATTTCAGCAAGTCTGCCCATGGGTCCTCATCTTTCAATACATTCCCAATTTTAGAATGTCCAGTCCACCTACTGCATTCTTTGGAAAGTGGGAGGAAACCCTCACAAATACAGGGAGGACATTCATACTCCACACACAAGACACCCCAGCCAAGAATCAAATCGGGAAACCTCTTGTTGTGAGGCAACAACACTACTGTTATGCCACTGTGCCGCCCTTAAGCCAAACTATCCATCTCCACATTGTCTTTCTTGAACCTAAAAATGAGGGAGAAAAGATACCCCATACCTTAGATGTTCCCAGTCAACTCTGGTATATCTTCACTGAAGTAAATCTTTTGAATCATGTATTTCTTGTGAAGGTAAGAAGTGACAACCTTTTTCAAAACAGACAGTTTCCAAATGGTTTTCTAAGGCTATTACCTTTTGTTATACTGACCACAGTAAAACTATTCCAAACAGGATCAAGGCACACTCTGCCAGGGTGGGTCTATATTAGATCCGCGAAAGCTTAAAAAAGCGAACACTGATTGCTTGACCTTATGTAAGCAAAATCTTACAATCTTGAACTTGTCAGATCAGCGATTTTTTTTTTTTTTTTTTTTCCCTAGGGAAAAAAATCGCTGATCCAAAACGCATACACACAACACAAGCACACCAAACAAACAGAAATTCACTCACATAACACCAAAAATCTGACGCCTAACCCTACACTAAACTATGCACACACCACTAACTATCCACTTACCTTAACCCAAACCCTAACCCTAAGGTCCGTCACTATCGCACACTCACCTCACCGCTCCCTAACCCTAACTTACCTAAACCCACCCTAACTCTCACGTCCACACAATCGCACACATACCTAACCCGAGCCCTAACCCACCCTAACACTCACATCCACGCAATCGCACACTTACCTGAATCTGACCCGTAACTTTCCACCACAGCACTGAAAATACCGAAGCAA
The DNA here is from genome assembly GCF_019279795.1 of Protopterus annectens. Classification (NCBI taxonomy): domain Eukaryota; kingdom Metazoa; phylum Chordata; order Ceratodontiformes; family Protopteridae; genus Protopterus; species Protopterus annectens. The sequence continues at coordinate 1,050,513,950 of NC_056739.1, forward strand.
CAGAAACGGCCAGCCGAATTCTTTCCCTAGGAAAAAATTTGAGTTTCTGTTGCTTCGATATTTTTAACTTTCGCTAAAATAAGGTTGATTAATCAGCGTTCGCTTGTTTAAGCGTTCGCTGATCAAATATAGACCCGCCAGGGTATTGGCTTCATGTGTGGCTTTTTTTTAGAAATGGTTGTATTCTGGAAGTATTCTACAGGTAACTTGGTCCTTTAGTGATACATTTACGAGGCATTTTAGGCTTGATTCCTTCTCTAGGTCTAGATCAGGTTTTTTTAGGGCCATTCTTCAGGAACTCCTGGAATCATTCTGCTTCCACCTTCAATATATAGTAAGCGTGGGTAATCTACTCGTATAGCTAAGGCTACTACAGCAGTGATCCGTGTGATAAGCATAGTACAGTTGTGTAAGTAAACTTACCATAACAGTATATGTTTGAATGATGGCTGCTACAGTAGCTGCTTAATCCCCCTTGTTTTTATGCCAGGTTGTGGACTTATTTTTTGTTATTCTAGGCATTGTCCTTTAAGGACTCTGCCTCCCTCTCTCTGTTGACATGAAAACTATAAAGGCCTTTACTCTTAAACCTTTCTTTTTAGTCAGTACAGCTCAAGCTCTCTGGCGGTCTGGGCACATGGAAGGTGCTGTGAAGCTTTGGAAGCCATCTTGGTGTTATTTCCTTTGCAGGATATAACCCATATAGCTAAGGCTATTGCAGCAGTGATCATTTGACAATTTGTTATGGTAAGTTTACTTGCACAACTGTACTTTTCTTTCCCATTAAAAATGAAAGTGTTCAAAATGAATGGGTTATTGGATGGATTCATGTGCAGTGCTCATTGAAGATTGTCTCCTTCTTGGGCTACTTCAGTTGTTGAGAAGTTAAAGCTGCTTATAACTTGATATTTTTTTTTTCTGTGCAGAGAGTTAGGAAGTAAGGGTGTCCTCTTTTAGATAATGGTGAGAGAAATTAATTTCATAGTATAATTGGGATGTTATGAAGGGATGAGTTGGTTAGAGTAAGACTGCATTCTATTAGAGACCTGAAGAAAGTTTTCCGACTGAGCTTTGTTGAAGTGGCCAGTAGTATGGAGAACATACAAACTGAGTTGTCATGTTTGACAGGATTCTTTGACACTAAAACTGGCTACAGATGGCGGTGCTTTTATGTGAAGTGGCTGTATGAGCATCTGAAAGCAACTGAACTAGGTAAACAGCAACGTATGTATTCGAGGTAAGACACCCAGGAGAATATACCAGACAAAGCATCAGTTAAGTGGCATGGAAATTAAGGAAAGAAAATGGAATTTAATGTTTTGTATGGAATTTTGGAAGGTATAGAAAAAATTGATCTTGATAGAATATGAAAAAAAGATGTAGTGGATTGTTTCTTGCAAATGACACTCTGGGTACAGCATTTGCCAATAGTAGAGAATGAAGTCCATTATTGAAAACCCCAAGGTCAAGTTTGATTGAATTTTTAACTTTTCATGACAAAGAGCAAATTTGTGGAAATTGTAGCAACCAGGCAAGAAAGCTGTTTGTCGAACATGATTACTCTTGGGTGAAGTTAAATATTTATACACTTTCTGTGGATACAGTGTGAGACTGTAAACCAAAAAAACTGAAATTAAGATTGTAATTTTCAACAATCAAAGTATTATGGGGGATGGCAGAGTGCTGGTTGGAGATGGTCTGGATGAAGCCATTGGGAATACAAGTTACTTAAGTGTAGACAGGACAGAATGTTGAGGACTGTTGAGCCAGGAGAAGTGGAAATTTTAAGAAAACCGAGAACGAGTAGGGAGAAGAAGTTACATTCAAGTGAGAAGAGATGTTGAAGTGCAAGGAATCTCTGCATATTGATTATGTACCTTGGAATTTGCCTCATGTGAACTGTATAATGTACACAGATGGCATGGTCATGATCAACTTGAACATAAGATCATCTGTTCAGAACAGAAAACTTCAGAAGGATTTTGAAATTATAGGGAACAGATTTTGTAAAAATACTGTCCATCGGTATGCAAAAACTATATGGTACTATTTTGCAGTCTAGAAAACTAAATGACTCTCTTCACTTCAGCATTACAGACCCTCTGGGCACCCCACTTGCTATGATTATTCAACGGAGAAGTGTGTAAGACTAATCTTAGACCAAACCATATTATTCCATCAGCTCGCACAGGCTGAGGTCAACAGAGTATTAATTCTGCTTAAAATATTATTCACAATATGTAACTTGTCAGTCACTGATTCTAAGCGAGCCATGTCTATAAAGGTACTCCTCCCCAGGTGGGAATACTGCTTTCCTTTTAACTGCATGCCTGTTTGCATACAATACTGTCCTCATTTAATCAGTTGAGAATAAAATATTTAATATTCATATACTAGCTAAAAGCACAAGCATCACTGTACTATTCTCATCTCAATCATTTACCTGTTACAGAATTACTTTATTGCTCCATACACATATCTACAAAATATTAAATGATGGCTATTCTCCACTACTTTTCAGATGGCTACAGTTAAGAAACCAATCATATGCTGTTTGAAATAATTATAGTATTCAGTTATACAGACCCCCATTTATGCTTGATATGTGTGAAAGATCTTTCTCCAAAATAGTTCCAGCTGTGTGGAGCAGTTTCCCAGAGAACATATAGACCAAATACTGACTTTAAGGAAAACAGTCTGAGACCATATGTTCAAAGAAAGTCTATGCAAGTGCTACAGAGACTTGGGCTGGCACAATCGTGGAATATTTCATGTGCAGGTTTAGTCTGTTTTGATGCTACATTAGGGCTACAAGAGTGATGCAAATATAATTATTCCCCTACTTTTTTTTTGGGGGGGGTATGCAACTTTCACAAGCTGATTGCTTGTGCATTCTGCTATAATAACATCTTGCAGCACTGCAAACTGTGCAGTATGCTTAGATAGATTTCTAAAAATATAATGAAGTTTAAATCCTTTACATATTATGTTAGTATATTTAAGCATAGTTATGCATTCTAGTAAATGTTGCTTAATGTTTTACTTGTTTAATGGTCACCCCTCAGCTATGTTCTGTACATGCAGTCTTTGTCAAATACCTTGTTTGTTTGTTGTTCAGTGTACCCCCTTATGTCTCTGTTGCACGTTTGTGAAACATGATGATTCATTGTCCAAGGTGGAATTTAGGTTCATTAGCATAAATATGGAGCAAACTGCTATGTAATTATATTTGTAACCAGTTTTCTATTTTAGATACCGGAACACTGAAGTCAAACTCAAAGGGAGAGTTTCTGCTAGAACTGAATCAACCACTTCTTAAGAGATAACCCACAGTAGGTACACTGTGGCTTGCATTGCTATAGTAAGGGGTATATTAGCAGAATCAGACAAGTGGAGATTACCTTAATGTTACAAGAGACATTCAACAGGGTAGTTACAGTGAGGAATGCTTAGTATTATGTTTGAGCACAGCATTTATGTGCAGTTGTAGTTGATTGTGACAATGAATCTGAGCATGTACAGCCATGATTGGGGATGGCAGCCTAATCCAGCAGGACAGCTCTCCCCCCAAGCCCCCACCCACTGCTTTGGTATCCTGTGTGCCACTGCATGGGACTGAGCAATGTTAAACACAATGAAGAGATACTGTCATTACATTTCATGACTGCGCTAGCCTGCAAAAGACACACTGAGCGTTTTTCCCCCCACCTACAGTGCTGCTTGCACAGATGTAACTGCAGGAGACATCTGTATGAGTTAACTTTGCCATCTTACCCTTGCTGCCACCGTGTCACGCACATAACAGTGGATTTTTGTGATCTATATCCCTGCACAGGTCATCCCCTGTGTGGCACATTCATGTCTAACCCAGTAATGATGTGAACCATGCTGCTGTCACTGTATATTTATAGTGATGACTGACTTAGTCTCAGTGGTTGAGAAGTTACACATTTTGAATGAGATTTTAAGCAGAGTTAATACCCTCTTGACCTCAGCTTGTGTGAGCTGATGGAATGATAGGGTTTGGTCTAAAATTAGTTCTAAACACTTCTCTGTTGAATAATGATAGTAAATGGGGTGCCCAGATGGTCTGTAATGCTGAAGTGAGGGGAATTGTTTAGTTTTCTAGACTGCTAAATAGCACCATATAGTTTTTGGCATACTGGTGGATAGTTTATTTTTACCCCACATAACCTTCCCAGTGTTATGTTTGTCTGTCCTCCTAGGTGTATGCATGTTTGCCAGAAGAAGCAGATGTAATGGATTGGAAAATTCTCAGCCCTCCAGATGTCTGTCTTCTTACAGGCATTCTGGGCACGTGGATGAAGCTTGTCAGGAAAAGGAGACACCCACCAGCCTTTGGGACTCTGTAGTGCATGATGTTATTGCTGTGGGTGGAAGAAACTGCATCACGCTGTAATATCATAAACATGGAAATGATTTAATGCAGAGGGCATGCAGCTTAGAGGTGGAAAGGACAGTGCCCATGGGTAACCATACCTCTAGTACAACACTCTGCAATGATAAGTCATTTGTGGTATCCATGTATAGCGACAGTGAGGTAATATACACCACAGCAAGAGGAGTGGGCTTAGGTTCCACATGCCGCATCTCATGGAGACCATCCAGGCCTGTAGCCTTAATGCATCATCTGTACAGCAACTCTGCTCAGCCTGACATTAGGAAGCTTGCACTGATCACTGTCTGTGACTGCCACTACATTTAATATTTTTATCACCCCATGGGGCACTAGGTATTGAGGGGAAAGCTCTGCCACTACATTTAATATTTTTATCACCCCATGGGGCACTAGGTATTGAGGGGAAAGCTCTACCACACAGTTAGACTATATTCTGTATCTACAAGGCAAGCCACTGCTTTAGGTTGGGCAGGTAAACAGGCTGAGATCATTACCTGTTCTAGGTGAGACAATGAAGCCAACATATGAAAATGTTCACAGCCGCAGGACGTACTAATGCTACCCATTTATTGGCCCTACACTTCCTGCCCAGGATGGCAGTATAGCCATCCCACACCTACCCTAGAGGATATACAGCAGCCCCGGTGGGGTGCTCCTCCATGAATGATAAAACCTCTTTTACTAATGGTCCTACAGTGACTGACTACTGCACTGCATCTAATATACAGATACCCGTTGTATGGCAGACTATCAGTAGAACACAGCATCGGTCACTGTCAGTGACTGTACCAGAGATGCAGGTGGCTGTTGAAGTCAAACAATATCTAGGTAGGCAGGGCTTTAGTCAAAGCACAGTCTACACAAGGCATTGCTTGTGGGGCCTGAAGCACATGGCCCAGCACTTCCAGAACATCTATGAGACCATGGAGTGCTGGGATGATGCAGTGATCAACCTTGTGCAGTGAGGGGTTGGTACCTGAAGTATCCATGATCACCTCCATACTGATGCTAGCAAATGCCACCTTCAGTGCCCTGTACTACAGTGTTACCAGTGTTTGCTGGCATCTGCATTCCTCTGGTGGCCTTAGTGGATGATCACTGCAGGGAACGCATTCTGCACCTGCTACTGTTGGAGTAATGACATGCCCATACCAACAACCATCTGGCAGCATCACAGTACTCCTTAGGGTGGAGTGGTGTACATCTCCCTAGAGGTTCTGCCTTATTTGTATTTGGGGTGGGTGGCCATCTGGGCCAGCATTGTCGAATATGTAACAGGTGTCTTGCTGAACAGACCTGCAGTGCTTCCTGCACAGCTTCTCATGGTATTGACCCTACTTTATGAACCTGTAATGACGCCTCCATTCACTCAACAGAGGATATTGTCTTTGACATTGATAGCACCAATTTCTATGATCCCCATCTCAACATTTAACAGTAGCTGCTCGCTCCCTTGTAGTGTAGACTGCCTTGTGTCCTTGTCTCCCTGGACATCTGTGATAATGTTGACAGCTGTGACCCACATTACCTTCTCTTCTATGTGTAGGTGGAGATGTCTACACAGTGTGACTCAATTATGCATTGTCCAGCAGAACCACTGGATAACACTGCATGCATCATTTTCTTATTTGTGATTTTGCACTACGTGTGTGTGTGTGTGTGTGTGTGTGTGTGTGTGTGTGTGTGGTGTTGGACTATAACAGCTGATTAGACATGATCACTATGTTGCCTTATACTGTTCACAATTACATCTTAAGGATTTCTGCAGATGCTGCTTGTCATTTGATGACACCCTCACCAGTACTGAATGATGTGCTTGTGGTTGCAGTGGGTCCTTCTGCTGCTGTAATAGATGGTCACAGTGATGCTGGCTGATCTGCCTGTTTCCAAAGGATTATGTTATGAAGCATGCTGTGATGGAAGCATATTGTAGTTTCCTCTCAGTTGCGTCTTGGCAGCCAAAGTGGGATTTAAGCAGACTGCGAACATGTTCTTCAGCAGTCCAAGTTTAAACATGAGTGGTATTACATTGCTGTTTGACTGTACTTCGGGGGGGGGGGTGGTGTACAGGCATTGGCAACTGGAGCTCCAGGGGCTGTCCTGAGTCACCTGCAACACTGTAGACACATGGGTGAGTGAAACCTGAGTACATACTATTTGTGATTGTAGATATGGGGGTGCACAAGTGTGCCTACACTTGCTTACTAGGTGGCCGTATTGCAGGTTGTAATGCAGGAAGCAGCGACAGAATGACGTGTAGCATATGAAGGAATAATGTCCACTCCTGGGAAACTGCATAGACGCATGGGTTGTTAGCCCTGTGAAGTGCACACTACCTGACAGTTGATGGAATGGTAGTCCTTCCTGTGGATCAAGTATAGTCCATGGACTTTGCTTGGGGACTTTATTACCACATTGGTGCAATCTGTGACAGCTGTTGGATATAAAATGAATAGAACGTTATTTTAATGTGAAATGTGACTAACATCTGTTCCTTAGATATGCATTGTATATTTTTTCTAACTGTAATCACAGTTCATGCTGACACAGGATGATTGTGTAGTGGACATAACCCATCCTTGAATATGTGACAAAATGTTCTGTATGAATTCTGATACATCGGGAAACATAATGAATTTTTTAACAGATAATATCTGCGTTGACAAGTGTGCTTTTATATGCAAGATAGACAAGGGCATGAAATGGAGCATTTTGTTTACTTGCATGAAACAGCTGAAACTTCATAATTTTACTTGCCTGGTAACAAGTGACAAATGTATGAGCTTTTTGGGCAGTCATTTCTAGTCTGTCTTGTATGTAGGAGCCTAATTTTAGTTTTGTTACTGTTTTTAGATGTTGAAATTTGCCTCCGCTCTGATTAAAGTCAATTTGCTATAAACCTGTTTACTACTGAACAAGGTTTTAGTTATGTATCTTCAGATGAGGCAAATGTTTTTTTTACTTTTATTTTCATTTTTTCCAGTTTTATGCTGACTGCCACCCAGTGGTGTGAACATTGGTTCTACATGATTTTTAGTGTTGAAGTGATACCCTAGCCACATGTGTAAAAGTGTGAAAAAGGGTTTATGGAGGGATGCATGGATTTTACTTTTGCAGTTACCCATCTTAGTGTTGATATTTGCTTGTGCAGTTGAGAATAAAATATTTAATATTTGTAGGTTCAGTTTAGCAGTCATGGGGCTTCTGTGATATATTTTTGTCATCTATTTGATAAAAGTTTTCTAAGAATGTAGCTGATCTCAAGCCACTGGGCCGCATGTATAGACTTAAAAAACCCTGGATGATGCAAGTTTCCATGGGATTTCCACTCTGACAATACAGTTATGTAGCACAGTCTGTTTATTGCACAGTCCTATGTCAAAGCTGTGGGGCTGTTCTTATGCACTAACTGAATGTGAGAAAATGTGATGGTCTTCATATGAGAATCTGGAAACTGAATACTTATAATTTAGCATGCTGGTTACACCGTTGTCCTTATACTCTTCTTAGGTTATTCAGGAGTTTGTGAGTGGACTGGAAGCTCACATAGAAACCTCAGACAAGTTCAAGAATTGTCTCCTACCCTGTGGACATGGACATGATGCAGATGCTGGGTAACCTGTGAATTTTGTTTTAATTTCAAAGATTCATATATGAAAGACTTAGCCCACATAATTTGTGTAAACAGCTTTGTTGTGTTAAGCTATCTTTACTTTGCAAGGATAAGAACATTTTTATACTATTTATCTTGATAAATTTATTTTCATGCAAATGCCGATAACATTTTGCAACTAGAAAGTGTTGGAGGCAGTTGTATGTTAAGGGAAGACCACTCTTGGCAAATTTTGTTTAATATACTTCACTGTTTCAGTCAGTGTCTCTTTTTTAGTGGCATACACCAAACTACATTGATGTTTGCCTGTATATTTGTTAATGTGAAAAATGCCAGTGGACAGAGGTCATATTCCAAGAATTTCACACTTGGTAACCTACATTTGATTTTGTACACTTTTTTTGTTTAGCAATTCCCAATCCTCTCCTCTGGCAATAACTCACTCATTCAGTGATTCAACTCACCAGCCATCCTCTTCCCAAAAAGTATTCCTATTTCCATGTAAAACTTTCATGGTTGTACAAACCCTTTGATACCACAGACAGACTGTTTTTCTACCTGAAACACTCTGCTTTGATCTAGGGCTCCAAGTAAACTATATTGGCTTGATTCAGTAAAAAGAGCATTTAGACTTTGAGGGCAGCAGGTGAGCAATGGGGCCAGGTCATCGTCAAATGACAGTAGCAGCCTGAACCATCCTGTGCAGTCTCCTGCATCTTAGCAATGTTGTCAACCCCTGTCACTGCAGTTTTCTCCCCAAGGGGAAATAACTGGAGGAGTAAAACCTTGGCTTGCTGGAAACTTCTGTTCTGTACAGGCATGGTGTAAGTCATGCTTTTTGGTGTTTCTGCATTTCCCAACTCAGTCTGTAATAAACCTGTATAACATGCACCTGAATTTAGAACTACAGTTCTTATTAAATAAGATGTGAAAGCTTTGTCATTGAAAAAAGCTTTGGATTATCAGAAAGAAGTCTAAGCAATGTTTGAAGAAAAGTCATCAGCTGCCGATTTATCATGAGACACTTTGTCTGTGGAAAAAAATGAGTGGTTTAAGTTCTTATTATTCTCCAATTCCCAACCCATGGGCAATAGAAGGGGGGCAGATGGAAAGTTTGACCTTCTGCTGATAGAAATTCAGAAAGATAAACAATTCCTAACTTCAGTATATTCTTTGAACAAACAATAAAGTAAAAGACCTAGAGTTGGCTGTTGCTTTCCACTGGATAAACTGCAGGCATTAACAACAGACATGGCTGAGCTAAAAAATAAACGTCAGTCAACAGAAGATACACTGGAATACTTTGAAGCTAAGCTTACTGATTTTGAAGATTGTGCTAAATGTAAAACTGTCAGCTTTTTGGAGATTCTTGACTGCTTGGAAACAGGAGATGGTGAAGCTTTCATTACCTAGTCATTGTCCAAATGATTTGGAATCCTAATGAACGAGATGTGTATAAACTGGATGAACAAAACTTTTTTCCCGGGCACATTTAAGAGTTATGCCATTTCTTAGTTCAATTTGCCATCTTTGAATTAAAGGAGAGAATCCTGTCTGCACTTTGATCCCAAGGTAAGATTATCTGAGAAAACGGGACTTGAATGTACTGTATGTGAACCACAAATTTTTTGCAGAGACTAAGGTCAAACATATAGCCTTTCATCTGATGATTAATCTTGTGTATGGCAAACAAATGGAATTTTGGGATCATCCACCCATCTTTGTTAAAGATGTGTTTTCCAGGTTGTCCCTTATTGTTTTATTCCCTGGAAGATGCACCTTTTTAACTATGATGCTCAGCAATTTCAGGAGATGAGTCCTGCATGGGTACTACAGGCAACAGATCTTGACTGTGAATGACATGGCACAAAGGTCAATGTCAAAACAAAAGGTACTTTTCCAGCTGTTCAAAAAAGAATTATTGATAGACAAAAAGTGGCATTCGCCGCTAACTAGTATGAGCCCGGAGTTGGTGTTTGGAGAGTTCTATGGGGATATAAGTGATGTTACCTTTTGTCATAGATTTGTGATCTAAAAGTGATGGAGTTATTACCAACAAAGAGAACTGTTAGCTATACTGAATTATAGGGGGAGCCCCTCTGAAAACAGTACTCCTGTTTAAGCACCTGAGACAGTTACAACCTTTACTTTGCTTGTCTAAGCTTCAAGAGTGTTATTGGCAGAAAAGAGCCTTTCCTAGACAAGGTCCTGCTATTTGGAATCACCTCTTCATGAAATAAAAACCCAGGATACAACTGAGGCCTTTAAACATACTGTCAACGGCCATCTTCCTAAGGCAGCCTAGTGTTTCTGCTATCATGACAATCGTTAATATCAGGTAACAGTTGAAGCTAACAATACTATAGATATCAATATCCTTGTATTTGAATTCTTGTATTGCTCTAAACTTTAACAGACGTTGCCCTAGAGACATAGGCAGACTGGTGAATCAGGGATTTTACAGTCCATGCACTGAGAAATCCTGTCAGCTCTCCTGAAGGGTTGCCTGGCTGCCACACTCTGGAGGTAGTCTAAGGGGAGGGAGCTTATACCCTGCACTCTCAAGCCTTACAGATCCATGAGATATGTGGAAGCTGAGGAGAATCACCAGAGGCTGCTCTATTCCCCTTATGATGGCCTCTCTTTACCCTGGGCCAGTAATTATAGGTTCATAGGTTCATAGGTTTATACTAGGCTATCTGCCCTAAGGCATTTATAAGCCTAGCCCAAATTTTTGTGGCTTACGCCACCCCTTATATGAAAAAATACTGTGCCCATTAGTTTGTTGTGCCTCTGTCCAGCAGTGACACAGAGATGATTCCCGGGGTAAACCTACGATCTCCCATCCACAGGTCTAGATTTCTCTTGAACAGAGTCAGCGAGGTGCTCTGCCTCACATGGACCGGGATTTTATTCCACAGCATAGGGAGTCTCTGAGTGATAAATCTATCCCTCCAGCACGTCCTATTTATATCCGTGCTAAGGTTTAAGTCGCTTGCTCTAGTGGTTTTGGTGGATTTGGATTGTTTGAGGTGGAGCATGTCCATTAATTCCGGGTTGGACATGGCCTTGTATGTCAGGCACATGTCACCTCTGAGCAGACGGTATGCGACTGAATAGAGCTGGAGTTTCTTCAATCTGGCAGCATATGACAGATTTTGGAGTCACTTTATCCTTTTGGTGAGGAACTTTTGGGGTCTCTCCAATTGCTGCAGATGTCGGGTGAGATGCATCCCGAATGGGGCATTGTACTCGATCATTGGTCTGATAAGTGAAGAGTACAGGGAACAATAACCTCACTAGATCTGGATGTGAATCCCTTCATGATCAGGTGGGCAATGTAGAAGGTCTTTCTAACCACTTTAGCAATGTGAGTGTCAAAAGAAAGGCCACTGTCAACCTGGGTCCCCAGGTCCCTGATAACCTCTTCTGTGCTTAGTGGATTGCCACCTATATGGTAGCTTGGGGTTACCTTGTTTTTCCCGAAGGGTATGACTATACATTTTTTGGCGTTTAACTTCAGGCCATGGCTCTGGCACCAGCTATCTGTTTCTGTGAGTCCCTTCTGAAGGATATCCGTGTCTGATGCACTTTCCACTATGGCGCCCAGTTTGCAGTCGTCTGCAAACTTTGTCAGCCAAAGTCCTCCTATGTTGGCCTGTACTTCTGAGAAGTAGATGCCAAACAATAGGGGGCCAGGGACCGAGCCCTGTGGGACACCACTTGTGACTGGCTTGGAGTCTGACACAGCGCCAGCAACTCTAACCCTGTGGGTTCTGTCCTTAAGCCAGTTTGCAACCCATCTTGTGACATATGGGTTTACATTTAAGCTGGTAAGTTTTTCTACAATACCCGAGTGGGGTATTGTGTCGAAAGCCTTTGCAAGGTCAAGGTAGGCTGTATGGACTGCCTTTCCCTCATCAATGGCCTTGGTGACTGTTTCGAAGAAGTCGACCAAGTTCAAAAGGCATGATCTTCCCTTGACAAAGCCAAACTGGGTCGGGTCCAATGTCTGCAAGTCCCCTATATCTTTGTTTATGAGCTCCATTATGATCCTCTCCATAGCTTTGCAGACTAGACTTGTTAAGCTTATGGGGCGGTAATTACCAGGGTCCGTAGAGGCGCCGCCTTTGTGGAGTGGGACAACAGTTGCCGTACGCCACTCCTTGGGCACGTATCCTGTGGTAAGGCTGAGATTAAACAGCTGCCTTATGTGCGGGTTTAATTCCTCATTTAGCTCGTGTAGCACACAGCCGGGGACACCATCTGGTCCCATTGATGCTGTGTTTTTAGCTTTAGAGAGAGCAGCTTTCACCTGCGCATTTGAGATGTCCGGGAGGCTACACTCGGCTGGGATAGTTATCTCTCCTTTAGGGGGGCAATCCTCACCACTGACACCGGTGAGAGATGGTCACTAAAAACAGTTATGACAAAAGGAGATACTGCCAGAACAGCTAGCTGGAATTTTGTAAATAATTATATGTCATTGGTGAATGTCGAAATGGTTTATATAAGATGCTTGTGTTACAAATGTATTAGAACTGTATGTTATGTGTATATCAAACTACTCTGTACATATGTTTGTGTTGAAAAGGCATTTTGTAAAGTGCTTGTGCTTAAAATGTATTCACAGTGTGCCCTACTGGAAGAGAGCAGAAGTGTACATGCACTACTGTAGCTGTTTAAATGTATATGTCAACAGAGGAAACTGGAGGGGTAACTTCAGTTCAGCAAACTTTAGAAAAATAGCTGAAATTAAATTACTTTATAGGCTATGCAGTAAAGAGGCTATATCTCAAGTTTTCAATGCAACTCGAAACACAAAGGCTGTACTGAGAAGCTTTCTGCATTGTCCTTGGAGTGAACTAATTGCTACTTTTGAAGCATGAAGGAATGCAATTATTTTATGACTTCCAGCATCTGCCAAAGATCTGAGGAAAAGCTGTTGTCTGTATAGTTTTACAGGTAGATGCTAAATGCTGCCAGTTTCTAGCAATGGGGGTTTTGACCTGGGAACTAGATGTCAGATGACCAGAAAGGATGTCCTCCTGCAAGCTATCCCAGTAGTAATTTAGGTATTAATTTGAGAAGTCTCTTAGTGAGACAGAGCATTCTGTCTTGACTTGACAACAGCAATAAGAACCATTCGCCACATCTGCCTTGCTCTAATAAAGTAAATTTCTAGGCGACAGTATAATTCTCTTAGATACAGTCAGGAATATAGTGAAGTTTAGTTTAGAGGTTTTTCTTTTTTTGTGTGAGCCTGCACTGCAATATTATTATTTTAAATATTTCCTGTGGTTTTGAATGCTGATATTACTGTGAATATATATTTAATATTGTCTTTTTTTATTATTAAATATATTTAAATCTTTCATTGTGGCTGATCTTTGTAGAGATACTTAAGTTTTGAGAGTACTTGCATATTTATGTGGTGACACTGTCTGGGCCATTCTTAACAGCCTTGCTCTTGGTCAAACTGCCATTTGCATTAATATTAATATTATACAGAAAGATTGAACACCCTTTGTTAAAGGCCTTAAGGTAGCGGACAGAAGGGTTCTGGTGGCAGTGAAAACTACCTTATAGTCTGGGCAAAAAGGGGCATAGCTAGTAAACCTATGCCAGCCTTTCCCAGGTGTGTGTGTGCATATTAAACCTCAAAGTGTGTGTGTGTGTGTGTGTGTGTGTGTGTGTGTGTGTGTGTGTGTGTGTGTGTGTGTGTGTTTGTGAGCTACTTGGTCAGGGACACGAAGCACTGGTTGGACAGAGAGGGTGCTGGAGGTCTTGGCTTGGTCACTCAACTGAGATCTCAACTCTATAGCTGTGCCACTGAGGAGTCTTATTGCAGATCTGGAGGAAGAGTGAGAAAGCAGCCCCGGATTGACTGTGGTGTCTGTGTGCTCTTAAGGAAAATTGCACTTGATGCAGAGAGCTGCATCTGGAAATACTATGTGTACCTGTTATTCTCCCAGTGAACAGCCCCCATTGTTGAGGATTGAGGCTCCTTGATTACTGGTCCAGTGGAGGGTCGTCACAACATGAATGAATTTACACAGTATTTTTAAATGCAGCTCTCTGCATCAAACACAATTTCCCCATTGAGCACACAGGGAACATGCTCCACTGGGACTAGACTCTCTGTCTCTCCAGATCCTAAACAAGAATCACTTTGTAGCACTGTGTCCCAGTTCCAAGTAGCTGACACACCCACACCTGGGTATTTGATTTTCATATACAGACAGACACACACAGACACACACAGACACACACAGACACATACACACACACACACACACACACACACACACACACACACACACACACACACACACACACACACACGCGCGCTCCTGGGAAAGGCCGGTACAGATTTACTTGCTGTGTACCCCGTCTGCCAGACTATAAGGTAACCTTGCTGCCTCCAGTCATCTACTGTCAGGCTCTTATAAGGGTATCTAATTATACTGAGTAAAATCAATAGTAACATAAGTGGTAGAGTGTAGCCAAAGCAGCCAGGCTTTTCGGAGTGGCCAAGGTGTCACTAAAATAAGCACAGGTACTCTCAAGACATTAAAAGTATTCTCTAAAAGGCCAGCCACAATGAAAGGTATAAAAATATTTATTATTAAATAATAAAATACAAAACATGAGAATACTAAATATCAAAGTGCAATTAACATCAGAGTTTCACTCACAGGAGAAATAAAAACACAGTTGGACAGATTCAAACAGATGCAGAAAAAAATAATACTCAACTAATATTACTGTACTTCCTGACTGTCTAAAGAATAACAGTTCCCTAGCTAACTTAATTAATACAGTAAGGCAAAATTGGATGCTGAGATGCTTCTTCATCACCTTGCCTTGTGGAAGGTTCTAACAGACTGAACTGAACAACTGCTACTAACTGAACTGTAAAAAACTGTCATAGAGTTTTATATCAGGTTCCAAAGAAAACAAAACGAGCTACTGTACGAGTTCCATCCTCCCAGTGCTGTTTATGGAATGACATCACATTTGATCACTTGTGTCTATATTATTACATCAACAGCTTAGGTTGTCGAATGCAAAATCATCAACACCTAAGCGTCAAAACCTAAAAACAGCGAATGGCCAAATCATCAAATTCTTTCCTAGAGAAAGAATTCACTTGGCCATTCGCAAGTGCGCACCCCCCACCCCCCCTAACTAAATATACCAACTCCAAGACCGCTCTACATTGGGGAAAGGGCAAATCCCTGAGAATGGCCACGTGAGTTCTTTCCCGAGGAAAGAATTTGATTATGTGGCCATTCGCTATTTTAAGTGTTCGCTTAGGTGTCGATGAATACGCATTCGACAGCCTAAGCTGTTGACAAATCAATAGGGAACCGATACCTGACTATGATACAATTCACATTCAGACCTTTATAAGATCTGTTGCAGTATTTGAAAATTATAGAACAATTTCAAAAACTTATACTCTTTCCTTACATAATTCTTTGTTTAAACATAAACATTTATCAGTTATAACAACACTGTTTATACATTTTAACACAAGCATCTGTACAAGTCAGTGTGATAGTCAAATGACACAACATTATTTATAAAGCTCCAGCTAACTATGCTGGCATAATGTTACACATGCACTGCCCTATTCCCCCGGCACAGATGGCAATACCTCACATTGTCACACCCCTCCACAGATAAAGAGAATTCCCAATGTACCTCCTAGTTAAATGAAATCTCCAGGAGCAGAAGTAAAAAAGCTGCTAGAAAAAATGTCATCCAACAGGTCCCCCCAGACCAGTTAGGAACCGCAGTCTAGTTCAGGTTCTTTTTAGTTCTGAAAAAAATATGGGACTTCAGACCAGTCTTGGACCTAACTTACCTCAATCACTTTGTGAAACAAAGTTCTGAATAGTCACATTCAGTCCCTTCTACTACTTCTGCGAAGGTATGACTGGATGTGCTTGATAGTTTTCCAAGATCACTACTATCATGTCAAGATAGCAAGCAGTCCAGGAAATTTCCCCATTTCTAGCTAGGAGCCTATTATTTTCAGTTCAAGGCACTGCCCATTGGTCTCATCACAGCCCCCCCCCCTCAGGTGTTTGCCAAATGCATGGCAATGACAGCAGCCTATCTCAGATGCCACTCCAACCAGGGATCTACTGTTTCAACAGAGGGACTTCTAGGTCCACTTTGCCCCACAGTTGGATAATTAAAGTCAACCAGACAGAGAGTCAGTTAACCTCAACACAACAGATAAAGTTCATTGAGTGCAACCTGTATACAACATGTCTTAGCCAGACTCCCACATTCCAGATTATCATCCCTGCATCAAGTGGCTTATCCGGTTCTTCATCACCCCTCTCCTCCTGCAAGACTTATTCTCATGCTGTTACGCTTAATGGCCTCTTCCATGACACTGGCTCCTTTAGTAAGATATTGCATGAGAGTTCTACAATAGACCCTGTTAGTTCAATGGTCCTTGATGTGTCAGCCACTGCATATACAGTCATCTCACACCAATTTGCAGGAGTGACATCAGTTGTTGGTTGACCTCCCCAGTGGCTTTAGGTGGTCAACCTTTCTCCCCACCACTTCCAGTGGCAAAAGTAACCTTGGCTGCACCCCTTCTGGGGTGGTGTTGGGGGGCATTTCAAAGGGAAGACAGTTCAAGGTTCTTGGTCACCTGTAGAGGCCAGTCTTCTCATCAGTGTCGTGGAGATGAGGGAAGTCCTCCTAGCATTGCAGGCCTTTCAGAGCTCCCTCCCCGAGGGTGTGATCTCCATCCAGAAGGGCAACATGGCAGTAGTTAGTCTGGTATATCAACAAATGGGTGGAACCAGTTCATATTGATTTTGCCGGAAAGCCATGAGAGTGTGGCATTTCGCAATGTCTTCCCATTGCATTCTCATTGCAATGCAGATTTGGGGGATTTTCAGTGTTCCAGCAAGTTGAGCAGACCCATTCTTCTGCCTCCTATTGCTTTCCTCCTAAAGATTTTAAAAGTTGCTTGACTTTCGTACTGTTCTTTATCTCACAGTATAACTCATGCTACTTATGCTGTTTTCAGACTTATTCAAGAATAAACAGGTTGTTTTTGAAAGAACACAAACACTTAAAGATGCGGTTGGAGTATTTCCTTGTTTGCTTCTGAGAACAGCTTTCGGCTTTTCCTGGTTAGGGGTCACCACAGCGGATCACTGGTCTGCTTATGATTGGCAGTAGATTTTACGGTGTTGCGTTGCCAGCCCGATGTCCAACCTTCAGAGAAGACACACACACGCACCTATCTGCATGTCTTTTTTTTTTATAGTTTAGTCGATCACAGGGAGGACATGCAGACTTGTTTGCTTTTGAGATTATTCTTCATTATTACTTGCATTTGTACTACAGGGGACCATTAGGAGAGATATTGGAGGTTGAATCTTTTTTTTCTGCAAAGGGAACATTTAGAGGCAAAGTACATGAATTACATGAAACTTGTGATTGTCTTTTATTTAATGCAGAAATTGGGTTATTGGAACAGTGGAATGTTTATAAATCCAGTCTAGTTAATATAGAAAGGAATTAAACCTAAAGAGTAGGGGAAAATGGTTCCTATTACCTTATCGAAAAGTAAAATATCAAATGGAAAAGCCGGTTAGATGAAAAGCCATTCGATGATCTGGCTTTTCGATAAGGTAATATAGGCCCGGGGAAAATACTGTGTAATCTATGTATTGTACAAAATTGGAATTTTGTGAACAGATGAAAGCTATGTCTAAATGTTGCATGGCTGATAACACAAAAATTACTGAACTAAAGGTGAAATTAGATAGTTTACTAGAGTACAAGTTACTGTAGTGTATGAAACATTTGAGGCTGAAGTTTTTTGATACACAAGTTTTTAGGCCTTGGATGTCTTTTACTAAAAAGTTGGTTGCTCAAATTAATGAACAGGTAAGTGGCAAGATGTTTCCTCACCAGCAAATGTGTTGAGGCTTTTTATCCCTTGCTATAACTTCATTACATGCAAGTGTGGGGCCACAGGGAGATGCACAGGACTTAATTCTGTAATATTTGTTAAAATACCGATCTGCCATCTGACTCAAGAAAAAGATTCAGTCATTAGTTAGGAAATTGAAAAACACTAAATAGATCGGGCACTGGCAAAATTAGCCAGAGGCAGAACCCCTGGTCCTGACGGACTTCCTTTGGCAATTTATTGTTGGGGATCTAGGAAATTTAAGGTTAACTTTTTGATGCTTGACAAGTACGTTTTGGCTACTGGAGAGGTTTTGCCCTTATGGAAAGAGATTTTTTTTTTCTAGTTTTAACTCATTATATCCAAGTTACGCCTCCAAGTGCATCTGCAGTTAACTCTTACTGATGCCTCTAGGTGTCAAATGCTGCTAGTTCATATTTGCATCAATAATTCCAAAATCATGATATGTACAAGGTTTTAAAAGATTTCATCTTAAAGCGTACGTAATGGCAAACTCAACTGCATTAATATTTGACCTCTGTCTAGTGCAGTTAGATAGATAACTTGTATAGATATAATTTTCACATTTTTAAAAATCAAGTAACACAGCCTTATATGAAAGCTCTCAGCACATTGAATAAAATGCTGCTGACAGTATGTGTATAACTTGTTTGCTGAGATATTGTAAGTTGTTTACAAAATATTACAAATGTGATAGTTACTGTGTTTATTGTGACTTATAAAATTCAGTTTAAGACCTAGAACCTAAATAGTACTACTATAAAAATAATTTGTGCTGAAGAGTTTGCCATTTGTACTTCTTTCATAATCCCTGTGGTTCCAGAAATATGAACATTTGTTTGAAATGTGAGAACATAATTTGATTCTGTCAAAAGGTTTAGGCTCCGCCCATTGGAAGTTAAAGTGCAAACTTCCTAACCTTCATGGGAGTGAATGAGTTAAAACCAGGGAATACTCTTAGCTGGGGACCTCATTATAGACCAATAGTGTTCTTAAATCATGATTAGTTAGGCCACGGTGGTGCAGAGGTTAGCGTTTCGCCTCACAGCAAGAGGTTCTCCCATTCGATTCTTGGCTGGAGCGCCTTCTGTGTGGAGTCTGCATGTCCTCCCCCGCGGTCGAGTGACGTTTAAAGACATGCAGGTAAGTGCGTGTGTGAATGGGCGTGCCGTCTTTGAAGGTTGGGCATTGGGCTAGCAACTCGGCAACATAAAAATCCACTGCCAATCATTAGCAGACCAGAGTTCCGCTGTGATGACCCCTAATCGGGAAAAGCCGAAAGACATTACTAGTGTTCTTAAATCATGATTATAAAACTTTTTATGACAAATTTAGTAGCCTGCTGTATATATCCTGTCTGATGTCCCCTTTCCACTTGTAATTTGTCCCAGGAGTAGTCTGAACAGCATCATTGGTTGAAGATGCCAATGTCAGTAACTCTCTTCTCCTGGTCATTTTAGGTACTGAAAATGCATTTGAGTAAATTGGAAATTCTTTGCGTATAATAAAGCATGTGAATTTCTTGATGATTAGATGAATCTGACAGCCAAGCTGTACATGGGGTCTTCTGCAAAAATAAAAATAGGTGCAAAATTCCGAGTATTAACTTGCATTAGAAGGATATAATGGGTCCTCCCCTCTGTCCCCCTTTTTTGCATTATACCTTGAACTACTGCACTGTAGTGGGTTACCCCTTCCCAATGTCAGTCTATAAACTGTACCTTTTTGAGGATGATTTGAAAACTTAACTTTTGAACCAATAGAGTTTTTTGACACTTGTACTGATTTCATAGGAGTTTAGCAAAGTATTAAGTTATCAAAGTTGTGTCTTGAAAACTGAAACAGTGAGAGTTAACTAACCCCCCCCCCCACCCACACACACACACACACAAAAAGTCTATCAGAATACTTTTTCTGGTGAATAGGAATCATATCTTAGTTGGAGATAACATTCTGTCATTCCGTCATGACTTCTTCATATTATTGAGGATCTGATAAGCCAGACCAAGAGGCTCCCCCTGAAACTGAAATGTTTGTGTGTTGATCTACCACAAAGGGTACAAGCATTCAACTTGTCCACCCTCTCATTGTTACTCTGTGCAGCCTAAGGCCTTCCGTTATCCCCACTGTGAAACTTCGATGAGGACATTACAAGATTAATCTTAAACTTTATCTGGTCCGGAGATAAACAATGTTGATTGGAAGATACTGTTATTATGTTCCTCACAAGGCAGTGTGGGAGTCTTGGATATGGAAATGCACACTAAGGCTTCAAGCAATAATAGTCTGCAGGGTCTGATCACAGACCATTGTCATATACATAGGTTGGTACTAGGCTATCTGCTCTAAGGCCTCTACAAGCCTAGCCATAACAATTCATTGGGTATTTCTTCCCAGAATATTTACTTCCCTGGTCCCATCTAGCAAGGCAACTGACGTGATCCCTGGGGTGAATTTCCTGTTTCCCATCCAATCGTCAAGGTTCCTTTTGAAGAGGGCCAAAGAGGTGCTCAGCTTGACATGTATGGGCAGTCTATTCCAGAGTATGGGGAGTCTCTGGGTCAGGAACCTATCCCTCCAGCATGTTTTGTTTATTGCGATGACCAGGTTTAGATCCCTGGAGTGTGTGGCTCTGAGGAATTGGGATTTCTTTAAGTGTTGCATGTCCAACAGCTCTGGGTTTGACTTGGCCTTGTAGGCGATATGCGACAAAGTATAGCTGAAGTTTTTTTAGACTGTCAGCATAGGGCATCTGCTTTAGGCTTGTGATTCTTTTAGTGAGGTATTTTTGTGGCCTTTACAGTTGTTGCAGATGTCTTGTGAGGTACATACCAAACGGGGCGTTGTACTCTATAATGGGTCTAATAAGGGATGAGTACAATGACCTCCTTTTTTCTGGATGAAAAGCCCTTAGTGATGAGGTGTGCCACATAAAAGGATTTCCTGACTGTTGTGGCGATGTGGTTATGGAAGGTGAGACCACTGTCCACCTATGTCTCTTAAGTCCCTTATCACACTTTCATGTTTAGTGTTATTCCACTTATGTGGTAATTCATGGGTACATGTTTTTTCCCAGAGTGGGTAACTATACATTTCTTGGCATTGAGCTTGAGCCCATGGCTCTGGCACCAAGCATCTGTTTTTGTAAGGCTCTTTTGTAGAATATCCATATAATTTGGGGATTCAATAATGGCTCCCAGTTTGCAGTCATCTGTGAACTGTGTTAGCCAGAGTCCCTTAGTGCTGGCCTGTACGTCAGAGAAGTAGATGCCAAACCAGAGCGGTCCCAGGACTGAACCCTGAGGTACTACACTTGTTACTTGTCTGGAGTTGGATTTTGAGTCGGCTCCTTTTACAGTGTGCGTTCTGTCAGTAAGCCAGTTGGCAACCCATTTAGTGATGTAGGGATTAATGCCCGGCTTAGTAAGTTTATCTACGATTCCAGAGTGGGGGATGGTGTTGAAGGCCTTGGCGAGGTCCAGATAGGCTGTGTGAACCGCCTTGCCCTCGTCCACGGCTCTGGAGACTGATTCAAAGAAGTCAATCAGGTTGAGGAGACAAGATCGGCCTTTTACGAAACCAAACTGGGGGGGTCCAGTGTTTGAAGGTTGCCAATGTCTTTGTTTATAAGTTTCATGATAATTCAATGGAAAGAGATAATACCCAAGGTATGTAACTTAAAGGAACTGTATGTATTGATAAATGCTAAAAGGGAGTTTAGATATAGAATGAAGTTAGAGATGGCTACCTTCTGTATTGATGACAACTGGTGGCCCCAATTGTGTCTGATTTCTGGTTGCATTTGTTGGAGCTACTTTTATTTTTTTCTTATTGCCTGTAAACAGGTTGTTTCCAACTCCTTACAGACAGATGGTTGTACAGACTTGCATGCATGGTTATATCTGAAGGGTGAAAAGAAAAGGATTGCTTGCAATGGATAATTTTAAGACCATTCCCATTCTAATTAACTTTTGCATCCAGTAAACAGGAAAGTACAGTTATTCTACTGCACTTAGTCACTTGGCTATTTAAATCAGTTTTAGTTGGTTTGGTTATTTTTTCTGGATTGTTACTGTTTTCTCTGAACTTGAACTTACAGCTATGACTTGAAATAGTCGCACACCACACACACTGCATCCAATCCTAATAAGGTCATGTGCTGATGTTGCAAAGAAATCCTTACCTAAGCTTCGTAGACCCATAAGTATTAAGTCTCGGCAAAAAAAAAATGAAAATCAAATATCATATGACATAATATCTCCCCTTTAACAAAGAGTCAGTATGAGACAAAGGGTCTGAAGTCCAGTACACCAGACCACTGCACAAATAAAAATTTTTAGTGGTTGCTGGCTTCTTAGTGTGACGCACAGATTCCCCTCTCACTAGGCTGGATATAAACAGGGTGACAGTGAGTTGTATTTCAGGTGATCGGATCTCTGAAGTCTCATGGGCCCTTAGGACCCTTATAATGTATCTAAGACATGGTTGGTTGTGCACATGTGGGTAAATGGCTTGAGGCATAAAAACTTTGACGCAGATGCAAAGAGAGCTGTCTTGAGTTCTCTCTGCAAAAAAAAAAAAAAAAAAAAAAAAAAAAACTGGGTCTGTCATCAGGACCTTTACTTTTGCCCATCACTAACCACTGCTGCCAATTTCTTGCTGGTTTAGTGCCTCAGAACCTGGCTAGTGATCCACTCTAGAAGCTCTGGGCAAGCACTTGAGTTAAATTCATTGCTAACTTCTTCTGGCACTAAAATCCCATTCTTTGTTCTGTAGTGCACAAATGTGCTGACTACTTTGAGGGGATCTGGGAAACTGTCGACTGAAATCCTTTTTCATTGTACAGCTTTATATCAAAAGGCATTTCATCCAGATACAGGGATGTGATTTTTCTACTGTACTTGGCACTCAGGCTGATCATTGAGTATAATGCCCCTTTCCTTATGTACCTGTCCAAACATTTGTCACAATTGGAATGACCACAATTCCTTTGCACTAAAAAGTCATGGAATTAAATCATAAAAACTATGCATACCATCTCATTCTTATCCTCCCTCCTCATTATCATACAGGCTACTCGGAGGTGACCCCTGCCTCATGTATAAAGCTTCAGCAGACTTTATTCTTTCAGATCTAGTATGCATTTACAAGTTCATTGTTATCATAAACACTCTCTTCAGGGATCTCTGTCTCTTTTACAAAATAAACAGGACATTTTAGAAGGATAAGATTTATATTTTAGAGAATACTGCTTCTATGGAACCATTTTCCACTCCTCATAAGATAAAGTACTTTTCTTTATCTATTCAAACATAATTTTGTGCAAATGGATGGGTAGCCATAGTTTCACCACTGGTTTAGCACCCCTGTTCCTCATGGAAGGGTAAAAATGGAAGTGTCCCAACATATCTTTGCTCAGCCCATCTCTTGGTTACTCAAGTGCAAAATATAAGGGCTAAAAAACTACTATGAGAATGTAAGGCCAGGCTTCTTAAGATCCTCTCATATCACTAGCCTAATAAATACCTACGAAGAAAAGTAAAAAAAAAAGTTTAGAAAACCCCTGTATGAAATGCATTAGCTAGGGTCAATAACATCTGGGGACTGGTACTGTTATGTACCCCCTAATGACTTATTGGTATAACACAACACCCCAAGTTTTGACATTAGCAGACACAGAAGTTGAAGTAACTGTTTTTATAGGAAATCCCCAATGATTTCTAGGGAAGACCTTTGATACTAATTGGTACAGAAGTACAGAAACTACTGTGGTAATAAACAAAGGTTAATATTGCCTTTGGGGATGGAGTCATGATGTGAATTTCACCTGTAACAGACCCTATACTTGACCACATTTTAGGGATAAATATACTGAGAAGGAAAACCTTGGAGACTACAGCAGGACTCTTCATGGTGGAATATGGCACTACTCTGTCAGGGAGTCAAGGTTGTCATTTGTGGTAAAGTTAAGTGGGAACCAATCTGTACCCCATAACCTAAGACAACAGTGTATGCTAAACAGTATTGAGTACTGGGTGGACAAACTGATATCAGAGAACCATTCAAAAGTTGTTGTAAGTTGGCATAATCAGACTGAGTCCATTCAGTAGTCTGTGAGGCTTATGAAGAATCCTGGAGAATGACTGTAGACTACAGAATTCTGAGTAAAGCTGCACCATTACTAGCAGCTGCTGTTCTGACATTGTGACCATTGTGGAGAAATTCTATACAGTCGCTGGACAATATCATGGAGTGCTGGACTTGGCTAGTGTTCTTTTCTCATTTCCAATAGCAGAAGAGAGCAGCAAAGCTCAGTTTACTTTTAAAGGAGTTGGCAGACTCTACTGTTGTACAGTGTTACTTGAAGTATATGTTGTTTTGGACTGATAGAGAAGTAGTCAGTTTTTCAAGCTGCAGTTTGGCTATGTTCCTTTATGTCCATATACCCTTTAAACTGATGAATTGAAATATTGTATGCTGTAAACTAGCTGGTTGCATCTTTTGATTATCTAATGTATTGTATCATTATAGTGTATTATCTGTTAATGACTGTACTAGAGCATTTCTCCCTGGACCTCCACCGAAAAAGGGTCCCTGACCCAGTCAGACTTTCCCGGTTACCAAATGTCAATAAATAAATAATGTTTAAGTTGTCATGATTACAGGGGGAGTAACCTAATGTGGAAGCTGCAGTGCAAACTGCGTTACACTCTCAGAATCTTAAATGAGCTGTCATTGAGGAAGTTCTGTGAGGTTCCTGAAATAATATGGAATGGAACAAAATAGAAATGCCAGCTGCAACAAAAGAGAGCATATCAAAAATTGCTGTACCAAAAATATTTGCACATTCATGCCCCATTTTTGACTGATTTTCTTCCCTATCCACAGTGTAACCTGGAAGAAAGATTATAGTTTATATGATACTCCCTGATACAAGCTGGCATGGCATATCCTGAATCTAGTGTTCATTTTTTCATTCATTTGTTTGTTGCCATTCTTTGGTTCGCTTTCAGACAGACTATGTATTGACCTTTTATACATTCATTAGGGAATATTCCCATGTTAGATGATTTAATTCCTGTTTTTAAAAAAAACGTTTTTTATGAATATTTTAAATTTCATACGGTTTGCAAGATGCAAACAGTAACAGTTATTTGTATAACTATGTTGATCACAATAGGTTTTGAGCAATATATTTTTTAAAAACAATGTATGCACATAAGTAAGGCTCTCAACCTTTACCAGGTGTCATTTATTCATTAATTAACAACTAAACGAGCATATGACCAAGTAGTTTAACCTATTTATAAAGTGTTTTTACAATTGATATTCACTCTGACTTGATAAAGCCTGGAATGGTCCAGGCGAAAGCGCTTGTCTTCATTGTGCTTTTTATTGTGCTAAAGGAATCGTTTTGGAATTAAAACTGTTTTTTACTGTTTACTGCTGCAGTCGAATTATTGTCTCTACGGGCGCTCCTGGATCTTGTTACTTGTTGCTTTCTTGCTTTACGTGAGTTATTTGTTTCTGTTTGGTACCATGACCACCGGCGTAGAGGCGTTCAACCCTGCAGTCACACCCTGCTTGTTACAGGATTCAGAACCAAACCTTCCTGTAACACGAGCGGAATTCAACCAAGTGCTCGGTATGTTAACCGAGCTCAAGGGACTGCTTAAACAGCAGCACAAAGATGACCTAGGAACATCGCCCTCTATTTCTACAACTATAACCATTCCACCGACACAGCGGACTGCCGAAGTAGAAGCAGACTGTGTCAGGGTACTATCTGAAGCTTCTAATGGAAACCACGCACTCCAGGAGGGCGGAAGGCCCTCCAACAACCGCAACAACCCCGGAGTTCGTTCTAAAAGAACCAGGGACAAAATAAAAGATTTTGACTTTGCCAACTGGGCGAATCAGCCCTTCAACTTTAACAAAGGTACTGTTAACCATGTTAATTCCGTGGCTATTGACACAGATTTTGCCGCATTCAAGAGTAAACTTTATGCACTGAAAAGCAATCAATGTGAGATTGATTACTTAACTGAATGTGTCAGGATTAAGCGTAACTGAATGTGTCAGGATTAAGCGTATCCCAAAGGGGCTACGCTTTTTTAAATTCCCAAATTTTGTTAAGCAAGGTACTGCACAGTATAAACAGTTATGCGGTATTTTTGATCGAGCAGGACTAGAAGTCATGAAAGTTATGATTGAGGAATATGAAATGAAGGCTAGGGCATTTACTGAGGAATTGAACAATTTGCATAATACTGTCATCTCAGACATTGACTTTGGCATGGTAAAACATGACTATGACAAAGTCTTTGATGAAGTTGACCAGTTCTGCTCCAAAATCATTACTAGAAAGATCAGAAAACTTGAAAGGGACATGCACGAGTATAGGGAGGAAGTAGCATACCCCTGCCATAACAAATCAATTAATAATGTTAGATACAACAGTACTATTGATAATGGAACAGATGAAGTTTTCCAGCGCAACTACAATGAGGCTCCACGTAGGAGCGAACGTTTGGCTGAGAAAGACAGAAGAGAACGGAACCAGGATTTTCACTATCCCCCGGGGAGAACCGGGGGGTGGGGGTACAAACCACAGAGATCAGGACCCAGGTGGAACAACAAATAAGTGTTGAGACACATACTGCCAATGTTCCTGACACACTTACATCACCTGATTTCCTCACTATGGTTAATTATAATGTCAACAATGATATTTTTCAAGTATCAGATGAAGTCAATTGCAGGGTGTTCAAAATGAATAATTTTAATATCTATAATTATACTGAAGTCTTAATAGATGAAACAGCTTTTAGAATTTTCACTAAAGGCTTTCAATTTGTACCCTCTAGCAGAGTAAACTTAGCAAGTCTACTGGTGGACCTTAAACGGTTCACCAGAGCATTAAATCTGAAACATTTTTTTAAAAATGCAACACACACTACCAATGGGCTTAACAGAAAAAGCACATTTAATCCCCCCATGGTACAACCCTTGAAACTTTATGAGGAATTAGTTGAACATGAACTACGTGACAAGTTCCTTTATTCTATGGATACACAACAATCTAATATAACCAAACAGGAACTTGAATACATTTCCATGTTATCCAGGGAACACGACAGGGTAATGAAGCCAGACAAGGGTGGTGGTGTCGTACTTATGTACGACCACACCTATGAGGAAAGTATACACAATATGCTACATGATGACAAACAATACTGCTTGACATCTCGTAATGAGTACAATATAGCCCTAGCTTAGATAAAATACACACTTTACGACCATCTTTTACAAGGAGCTATTAACGAGCAGCTTTACAATTTTTTACTAGTTAATAAACCCAGGGTTCCTATTATTTTTGGAATCCCCAAAACCCACAAAGGCACTCATCCTTTGTTATTTAGACCAATTGTTTCTGGTGCGGGTGGGGTAACGGAACCCATAGCTAAATTTATTGACTTCATTACCAAACAACATACCTCGGCCATGACCCATGTGGTCAAAGATTCTTGGGAGTTTCTCAGACATTTTCCAAAAGAAAAATGCCCCACTTCCTCACTAATGATCACTGTAGACATTAAGGAGCTATTCCCTAGCATCCCTCACACTACAGGTGTTGAGTGGTTTACCGATTTTCTCAAACATGAAACTAGGCTCAGTAGCAATCTTATCAATCTAACTTCTGAAATGCTAAACATTGTTCTTAAAAACAGTTATGTGTTTTTTAACGGGGAACTGTTCAAGCAAACAAAGGGTGTTGCTATGGGCGCTTCTTGCGCCACCGTATACGCAAATGCTGTATTACACAGATGGGAGCAAGCTTACATTTTTCAATCTACTTGGGCACAGTATATCACCTTTTACTGCCGCTACCTAGACGACATCTGTATTATCTGGGAAGGTACCAGAGAACAAGTTACAGGTTTTCTGGAATATATCAACTCCACCACAGATTTTTTAACATTTACACATGAAATTAGCGAGAATGAACTCCATTACTTGGATGTAGCAATCCTTAGGGATTCCCAGTCACTGGAATTATATTCCAAGGTCTACAGAAAACCCTCTTTTTCTAACTCCCTGCTGCATTTCAACAGTCAACACCCATTCCACCAAAAGAAAGGAATAATCAAGGGTTTACTCATTACAGCCTCCCGCATGTGCAGTAGGTTGTCTGACTTCATTGATGAAGCAAACAATTTAAGAGTTATGTTTACAGAGAGGGGTTACCCAGATGACCTGGTGAACAACCTCATTCATGAGATTCTTAGTAAAAGGGACTTAGTATACACACCATTGCTTGGGAACAAAAATATTATTATTCCCACCCCAAGGATCCTAAACACACAAGTACAGGAGAACTCTAGTAACTTCATTTACACCTTTTCAGAGAACTCAAGAGAAATAGAGAACACAATTACCAAGTTTTGGTTTGTTTTAGAAACCAATGATGAGTTCAAGAATTTAATCCCCAAAAAACCAGCTTTTGTCAGGAAAAGAGGACGCAATTTAAAAGAAGTTTTTGAACAAAGAAACAACACCACCCGTATTACAACCCAACAAAAGAATGGTACGTTTAAATGTGGTGCATGTAAACAGTGTCCCCTCATGATCAACAGCAATCACATATACTTGAATGAACGTAAAATTAATTTGAAACCCCATGGGCATTACACTTGTAACACGAAAGGTGTTGTTTACATTGGCTACTGTCTCACCTGTGGTGCGTTTTATATTGGAAAAACTGAAAGGGAGCTTAGGAAGCGAATATATGATCACACTTATGATATAGGTAAAATGAAGGAAAGTAATGCATTTTTCAAACACTCCCTTACCTGCCCTAATTTTAAACTTGCTTTCATGGTGCTTGAACAGGTACACCCCAGTAATAGAGGAGGAGATTGGGAATCCACCTTGGAATTTAGGGAGTTAATTTGGCAGCTCAGGCTTGACGCGGGCAGTACTCCTGGCCTGAATGGCATGTTGAGCATAGGCCCAGTTCTTAAACTTAGAAGAGCCAGATTATAGTTTATATGATACTCCCTGATACAAGCTGGCATGGCATATCCTGAATCTAGTGTTCATTTTTTCATTTTTTCATTCATTTGTTTGTTGCCATTCTTTGGTTCGCTTTCAGACAGACTATGTATTGACCTTTTATACATTCATTAGGGAATATTCCCATGTTAGATGATTTAATTCCTGTTTTTAAAAAAACGTTTTTTTATGAATATTTTAAATTTCATACGGTTTGCAAGATGCAAACAGTAACAGTTATTTGTATAACTATGTTGATCACAATAGGTTTTGAGCAATATATTTTTTAAAAACAATGTATGCACATAAGTAAGGCTCTCAACCTTTACCAGGTGTCATTTATTCATTAATTAACAACTAAACGAGCATATGACCAAGTAGTTTAACCTATTTATAAAGTGTTTTTACCATTGATATTCACTCTGACTTGATAAAGCCTGGAATGGTCCAGGCGAAAGCGCTTGTCTTCATTGTGCTTTTTATTGTGCTAAAGGAATCGTTTTGGAATTAAAACTGTTTTTTACTGTTTACTGCTGCAGTTGAATTATTGTCTCTACGGGCGCTCCTGGATCTTGTAACCTGGAAGAAAGCTAAGTTTATATGCGTACAAAGTGGTAAATAGCATTTGACAAAGTCAAAAAAAAAAAGAAAAAGAAAAAAAGGTGTACAACAAAAGGTAGGAGCTTGTCCAGTACCTCAGCAACCATTTAGTCTCGAAGTGAATGCTAAAATTAGCAGTGTCAGTGGCCTAACAGGTAGCACACTTGCTTTTGGTGCAAAAGGCTGTGGGTTATATTCCCATACTAGGTAGATTGATTGCTGACACTGCAGTGCAGCATAATGGGGAGGAGGTGCTGCAATCCTCAGTGTGCCATCTTTCAGATGAGACATTAAACGGAGTCTGCTCGAGTTGGTGGTAGCTCAAGTGGATGTGAAATATCCCACGACACCTAATGAAAAGAGTAGGGGGAGCTCTTCAATGGAATGGCCAAATTTCCCCTAGTAGTGTACATACCACCTTATGTCTCCCCAGTAAAGAGATTACTAGCATAATGGGACTAACCCATCAACAAAGGATAAATAAAATAAATAAATAAGTAGATAAAATATGGTGCTTTTGCAACAAGATCGCACCAACCAGAAACACTAATTAGGGCTTTGGCCTAGACATTTACTGGAGTGCAAGTATGATAGTCCCCTAGAGCAGCATATGTTATATTTAATTAATTATTTCAGACATTTGCTAACCAGGCATGCCCACTGGCGACCATTGTCCCTTTTCAAGGGCAATCTAGGAGCACTGTCCAGTTAAATAACTTGCTCGTAGAGGCTCAGTATGCAAATGGAGGTGGAAAGAATTAAACCATGTACTTTGGATACAGGAGGCAGCTCATTAACAGCTCGCAGTTATACCCTTCTGCTCCAGCTACCAGGCTGTTAGCTTTGTATTAGCCATGTAGACTGCTCTACTTTATCTTGAAAGATTAACTAAATGACAGTGACTGTAAAGGTGTAGACTGTCCTGTCCAGGGATGGCTGTGTGATCATTCTTTAATGAAGGTTTCTATAAAAATGAGTCAGTGTTGTCTGTGATGGTCCCACAGGCAATATAAATTAGGTGGACTTGTTATTTTGGAAGGCACTCATGTTCGTGAGCAAAATCATCAGAAAATGTTGAAGTCTAATGTATCTGAGGCCACCTCCCTTTGAACATCTGACTGTAACAGACAGAAAGCATGGTTCACTTGTTGCTCTGCTAAAATCTGTATGAATGGCAGAATGTGGACAGCAGTGGCATATTGCTTCCAATTAGCAATACACTGTACAGTAAAGGGGCTGCAGACTC
The DNA here is from genome assembly GCF_019279795.1 of Protopterus annectens. Classification (NCBI taxonomy): domain Eukaryota; kingdom Metazoa; phylum Chordata; order Ceratodontiformes; family Protopteridae; genus Protopterus; species Protopterus annectens. Next base: position 1,050,544,863 of record NC_056739.1, read on the forward strand.
CAGTGATCAGGCTAAACTTTGTGAAGAAGTGTTGATCATTAGTAATTTGCTGCCTGAGGAAGAGGTTTATAATTACACTTGAAGCTGGAGAAGGATCTAATGCACTCGTAATCTGGTTAGCTATATGGCAGCAACAAATTTAGCAGATTTGTGGCAAGCCCTTATGGGGAGGCCCCAAAGACCGCTAGACTTGTGGCAAGCCCTTATGGGGGGGGGGGGCCCGAAAAACTATCAGAAAATCTGGGGCACAAAAATGTCCAGATGCCCTCTACCACAAATTGAAAGTAATCACAATCAATCAGTGTATAAAACTGTCTCTGTAAGGATCACTGAAGAAGTCTCCATGGAAACCACTATAGCAAGAGTGGCACACAATCTATGTGGGTACATAGGCAGAGACACTAAAATAGGACATGTTTGACATCATGGAATAAGTTTAAACAGAGTCTTGATTACTGATGTCATTAAACAGTGTGGAATTTGTTAATGAATAGAGAGAGAATTATGGAATGAATCATTTGGACAAGATACAGTGATGTAGCTAACACACAGACTTAACACGTACTCCAGCGTGCTAATCAGTTCACCAAGTTATCTCCCTTGTTTGGGAAGCAGCTGTGATATATGAAAGGCACTTCACAGATGGACCACACAATTGCAGCAATCCGGTCCTTATGGAGTACTGAAGGTATCCCAAGCAGAGACTATTGGTGCAAGCAAAGGACCAGTGAGTACATTTCAATGGTATTCCCTACATCATTTGGATTTCCAAGTAGTTTTTACAAAAGGACTCTGAAATACACATGAAACAGTGATTAGATTGATCAAAGACAAGCTCACTGTTGTCAAAGTAGCCATTCTTTTAATAACTATATTATTACCGTATCCTTTATTCTACTGTGGTGTTTATATTTGAATGTAAAGGAAGACAGGTAGAGGGCTGCAGCAGATTTTTATTCTGCCTGAGAGACCCAGCCCAGAGTTGGGGTGTGGGGGGCCCACACACTTGCCTATGTGGTTCAAGCCCTGCATAAGCAGAGTATGAATATTTGTGATCCTGCAGCACTAATATCTATAATCTTGCATTATTAAGTTAGCTGTGCAGGTATTTAGCATTGTAATGCTAGCACTGCAGCAATTAATATTAAAATGTGCAACTGCAGACATTTAGTTTTATTACTACCACAGCAAAGTTTATAAGCTCTACCTGTATTAAATCTCGTGTTCCACAGTAGTGGGAACACGTTGCACAGTGAACTCTTGCAAAGTGCAGCTGAGTGAGATAACAAACTTAGACTTGAGGCTGCTGCATCTTCTCAACATTTTACATATGTAGTGTGCCAGAGAGTGATGAAATATATCAGACTGTACTTTTCTAGTAACCTAGGTCATGTAAAACTACATTTTAAGATGAATTGGCTCTCTTCAGGATGATGAGTGTTAAGTTAAAGTCAGTCCTGATTGTATTGATATGACAGAGAAAAGCTTTGCCATTGTCAAACAGATGTTTTCTTTAAGCTGTAGGTACTGTTTTCTGTTGGACTGTTTTATTAGTATTTTTATAATAGAATAGAACTAATAAAGTACTACAACTGCTAGCTTGAAGGCACTTTATAGTTTGCTTCAAATCATTTCTGATGGGTTTTGTGACTCCTCCTCCATCCATGTTGTAATTAATTACCTTGCCTCAGAAGTGTAGTACTGAACCTAGTATTTATTTATTTATTTTACATTTGTTTACCAGGATAGTCCGACTGGACATGGGTCCATTTTCAGTGGATGACCGGGGAGAAAAGCTCCAGTTTACATACATCAAACAGTAAGAAACAAACGAAACATAATCCAAGAATAGCAAGTAGTACATAGTAAACAGCTTCAGATAACATAGATTGGTCAAGAAGAAACACACAACTCATAATAGCATGCAGTGCATATTACTATCAGTGGGATTAATATAGAAATCACACATTGTAACTGTGTCAGATGTTGAAGGTAGTCAAATTGTTACTAAGTAAAATGTGAAGCAGCATAACATAGTACTGACACTGTGGGTGGGAAAATAGAAAATAAGTTGGTAGTGAGCATGACAACTAGTGGGAGCAAATTTAAAGTAGTGATCGGATCAATACAAGATACAAACAGATTTGCTCTTATCCAGGACTGTTTGTAAGCTTCTGAGTCCCCCAAGCCTTTCTGTGTCAGAGGGAAGCCTTCTAGCTTGTCAGTGGGAGTGGTAAGCACTAGGTAGCCTATCTACCACAAGAGGAGTGGTTTGTGGCCCAAAAATTGGAGTTTATTGGCCGTTTGGGCAGTTTTTCTATCTCTTTCAACTTCCTGGTCCAAAAGCCTGTATTTTGTACTTTGCCCGCCTTTCCTGTAACTAGTCTAGTCCAGGTACAGATTTGCTGTATCCAGGACTGTATGTAAGCTACTGAGCCCCCCCAAGCCTGTCTGTGTTGGAGGGAAGCCTTCTAGCTTATCAGTGGGAGTGTAAGCACTAAGTAGCCTATCTACCACAAGAGGAGTGGTTTCTGGCCCAGAAATTGTTTTGTCTTTTTGGGCAGTTTTTCCATCTCTTTCAACTTTTTGGTTTAAAAGCCCGCGTTTGCGCTTGTTTCCCACCTTTCCTTTAACAAGTCCAGTCCAGATACAGATTTGCTGTATCCAGGACTGTTTGTAGCTTCTGAGTGATTCCAAAGTTTGTGCTTCAATTTTCCCTTAGACCTGCTAGTTCTCTCCTCCACTTTTACTAGCTTATTAGTCTAGCACTTTACCAGACTTCTTGTAGCAATTATTGTAGCACACAAAAGTGCTACCAGCACTAAACGTTCTACAAGGAAACCGCTCCAGTATTTATTATTAATACACACACATCCAGGCATGTCTAAAGGTCAGCTCCCTGTGCTTTGTCCTATTAATCTAGTGAACTTGGGCATCCTGAGGCAATGTAGCAACTGCCTCATGTACACCGACAACCCTCTCCTCTTACCTCCCAAGACTCAGACTTGCGAGAGATGCACTTATATATCCAAATTGCAAGCCACGCACTCTCCAGCTAAGACTGGAATAGCTGGTCAAGATGAGAAGGTCAACACTTGCACCACACCACATGGAACATATAGCCCTCCAGAACACACACCAGCACTGCCTTCACATAAAAACACAAACCACACACCTACCTTTGCAGAGGCTCTCAATAAAAATATACCCAAGGCAGAAATGCACTCAACCACCACAATGCAACACTAATCACGAGACACGTAACTCTCCTAAACAATGTGCCACTCAGCCAAAGTCCCTAAGGCAGAACAGCATGCCCAACACCCTAGTTATAGGTGACTCGATAGTGAGGCACACTGATGTCCCACTCACTAGGTTGAATAAGGATAAAATAACAGTCAGCTGCCTGTCGAGTGCCAGGATCCGCCACATAATGCATGCACTCAGGTCCCTCAACAACAGATACAAATATGACTCTGTCATTGTACATGTGGGTGTGAATGACCTGAGATGTACCTCCCTGGACTACATGAAAAGAGACATGGAGGACCTCTCAGATTATATAGCCCAAGTGGGTATGACCCTAGCCCTGAGCAGCATCCTACCCTCACCCAGAATGATACCACAGTACAATCAGAAAATTATAGATTTCAACAATTGGCTAAGTTTCTGGTGTCATTCTAAGGGGATCCAGTATCTGCTTGCCTGGGATGACATGATTAACAGACCTCAATGCTTTGCCAGAGATGGACTGCATCTGTCGCTCCTGGGCTTCCGGATACTGGCCAAGGCTCTTGCCACCCCTATAGTGCCTTTTTAGGCGGTATTCCAAAGATCAAATTACCACCGTAACAGTTACAAACAAATGTAATCTGAGGGTCATGCTGCTCAGCACTAGAAGTCTAAATCTGAAAATGCACTCACTGGAAGCACTCCTTAAAATGGAGAACATAAGACATTTGTGCCGTAACAGACCTGGTTCAAGGCAGCAGAAAACACCCCTGCACTACCAGGCTATAATTTATTCCACACCTTTCGGCCCCAGAACTTGGACCGAAGCTCCAAAGGTGGTGGTGTTTCCATATTCATAAAGGATACGCACACCTCCAGACTGGTAGCCCAACATAACGCATCAGAGATACTTCAGGTGCAGCTAACACTGGGTAAGACAGCGATTCAGGTTGTAGCCTGCTATATGTCCCCAACAATGTCCCAAGACCCACACTCCACGTTCCTAAGCACATTGGAGAATATTAGGGTCCAACCTAACACACTCATACTGGGCAACTTCAACTACCCCTCCATTAAATGGGAAAACTACTCCTGTACCAATACACTTGCCCAACGGTTCCTGGAATTCATCACTTCAAATGCCCTGGATGAGCTCGATGTTCGTGTTTCACTGTTGCAGTCATCACACTTGGGTTATCTGCCTGCAGGTCACCTCAGTTGGCCCAAATACCAGAGACTTGGTATTTCTGCGTCGGTTGCTGTAGCTCCAGGACTGACGTCAGGTCATCAGGGGCATAAAAACAGGCAGCCGACGCCATTACATCAGTCTTTCTTGCCGAGGAGCCCGAAGCAGAAGCAGTTTGCAAGTGCCGGTCGGCCGCGACCTGTATTTCGTTTATGAATTGAATAATCCTGGTCTACTAAAGCTAAGTACCCCGTTGGGGATCCTTTTTTCATGCTCTAACCGATGTCAGAAAAAGTAAACAGTTGTCTTGCCTGTGGAAAGCAAATACCACACAGAGATTTTCATTCTTACTGCCTCACCTATTTAGGCCCAGACCACGACGCACCTCGCTGTCAGTTTTGTGCCATTCATTGTCGGGCTCTCTTTGTCACTAAATTCTTCTGCTCTCGATCTCCGTATTCCGAAATGGCTTTGGTAAGCCAAACGACTACCGATATTCCAAAAAAAGTAAGGATAAAGACAGAGACAGACCGCATAGGTCCAAAGCTGCTGACACTTCCGTTAAGCTAGTCGCCAGTTCACCTGTACTCAGTGAGGCGCTTTCGCAGCCCCTGATGCCTGCTTCTGTGGATTCGCAGGCCTCTACCAAGACCCATTTGGAGTCTGGTATGCAGCGAGACTCCTCTTTGACTATGGAACCTGTGGCTGTCTCTACCTTGGATGGGTCTGGAGCAGCTGTGCAGGCACCGACTTCTGAGGCAGTTCTTCACACTACTGATGTTCGACTCAAACTGATGACTTTTTTATCTAAAACTACCGAGTTTCTTAGGCCAAGCGTATGCGCTACGCCTAGAAAACTGATGACCAAAGCGCATGCACCTCCTCCCATGCCTCAACGAAAAATGCTTAGAATGGCAGAAGACCTTATTACACTGATTAGGGGAAGTCAGCCTTCCCCTGCTAAGAGGAAAAGAGACCAATCCCCTGCAGCTTCAACAGACCAGGAGTCCAATGACTCTCGAGGTTTCTGGTGATAAAGACATGCTCTTATCTGCTTATGAGGATTCAGATGCCAAGGAATCCATTCCCTCTGCCTCCACTACAGAGGATTTTTCTTTTGGTGAAACCTTACATACCTTAAGAGAGCATTTCCACTGGGAATGCCAGGACTATCCTCAGTCCAAAAAGAGACTGAGGGAATTCCTAGATTTGCCACAGCACAGACATTTAGCAATGCCCTCGGTCCTGGAGGATGTTGATGATGTTTTTAAGGAATCCAATCTTACTCCTGATAATTTACCTCCTGCCCCTAGGAAACCAGACAGGTACTACAGAGTACATGACACTCACAAATTTCTTTTCAAGAATCCTGCTGCTGACCCAGAGATAATTTCCCAGGAGCCTAAAGGTATCAAGGCAACTACAGCCAAGAATCCCACCCCTTCGGACAGGGATTCCAGAGCTTTGGACAGATGGGGTAAGAAGTTATATACCTCTGCTACTCTTGCTATTAGGGCATTAAATTGTCAGTTTCACATGCTGAAGTACCAGCAACATATTATAGAACTTATTAAATAAAGGGTGGCAACCTTTTCAGACTGTGCAGAAAATAAGGAATTGCAGGAGCTTATGCACTCTGCAAGCCAAGTCAGCAAGCATGCTTTGCAGTGTGGCTTTGATGCCCTAGAGGCATCTTGCTGGGCAGCAGTCACTGGTTCTGTACTAAGAAGACATGCTTGGCAAAAGGAACAGACCTTGCCAGACCATGTCAAATCAAAGTTATTAGACACTCCTTTGAACAAGGACAGTTTTTTGGCACAAAAGCAGAAGAGGTTCTTAAAAAGATGGAAGAAAAAGCTAAGGCTATGCAGACTGTTAAAGAATTCTTACAAGTGCAACCCCCCCAGATTCAGTAGGCATTGCCCTTCCAAACACTGGTCCTTTCCAGCCCCCTCCCGGCCATCTCAAATCAGGCCCAGGGGAAGCAGACCACCCAGACTACAGTCCCCATCTCAAAAGCAGGGAGTGCTAAGCCAACTCCTTGTGGAAAAACTCACAATGACTTCTCCACTCCACTCCCCACCTCTGCCCAATTGCTTGTGCCTCTAGGAGGAAAACTTGCCCTTCATGCAAAAAAATATGGATATCCATCACATAAGACTGATGGGTCCTCAGCATTGTATCCCAGGGGTACAAATTGTACTTCACTCACTGCCAACCCCAAGAGGGTTCTCAGACCTTCCTCCAAACCAGTGGGCAGAGGCGCAAAAGCATTTTATCCTTGCTCTCCGTCAGAGCTATTCAGCCAGTTCTAGTGGAACAGATAGGTCAAGGATTCTATTCCAGACTCTTCCTGGTACCCAGAAAAGAAGGCTCTTGACGCCCAGTCCTGGATCTTTCAATTCTCAACACCTTCCTCGTGGTACCAAAATTCAAAATGCTTACCCTGCAACAGCTTCTACCCTAGACTTAAAAGAAGCCTATCTGCACATCCCTATAAGGGAGTCATACAGGAAGTATCTATGTTTCACGGCCGGATCTATGCATTATCAGTTATCTGCACTACCCTTTGGCTTATCCACTGCACTCAGCGTATTCACAAAATGCCTGTCTTCAGCCATTGCATACTGCAGGCAGAGAAATATCCAAATTTACCCGTACTTGGATGATTGCCTGATTCAGGCGGACAGTCAGGAATTGCTTTTGCAGCACCTGACATTTGTGAAAAACCTCCTCACTTCCCTGGGGTACACCATCAACGAAAAGAAATCAAAACTGGTACTCAGTCAAAGGATTGTATTCCTGGGAGCGTGCTTGGACACAACATCCCAGATGGCATTCCTCACTTCAGAAAAACAAGTCTATCTGACAGCCTACTTCAAACAAATGGTCACCAGAACCCAGCTATCCACAAGAAAAATACTGCAGGCCCTAGGGTTCATGGCCTCATGTATACTGCTAATTCCATATGCAAGACTGCATATGAGGAAACTTCAGCGTTACTTAAAAAGTCTTTGGTGCCAACATTCTCAGGACCTGGAAACACAGTCATTCCTATCATACCCTGTCTTAGGACAGAGTTTCTTTGGTGGGCAGAAGCATGCAACCTCAACAAGGAACTGCCCCTTTACTCAACCCCAAGCCGCCCAGACCCTAACCACAGACACATCAGACTATGCCTGGGGAGCACACATGGACAGCAAATCATTCAGGGCCACTGGAGCCCAAGTCAAATTCATCTGCACATCAACCAAAAAGAGATGCTAGCTGTGCAGAACTCCCTGACAGCTTTCAGATCCCTACTCTTTCCAGGGCAACTTCTAATAAAAGCAGACAACACCACAGTTATGTGGTACATCAACAAGCAGGGGGGAACACATTCCTTCCCCACTCTGCAGGCTAGCCATAGCTCTGTGGAACATGGCATTGGATATGCAAGTCCATCTGCAAGCTCAGTTCTTGACAGACAATCAAAATTCACTGGCAGACAACTTAAGCAGAAATCTCCTAGACCCACACGAGTGGCAGTTAGAGCCCAGCACCTTCAGCCTTCTGATTCAGAAATGGGGGGCCCCAGAGGTGGATCTTTTTGCCTCCCCCTACAACCACCAGCTCAGCAGATTCTGCACCAGGAACCCTCACAACAAGGCCTGGAAAGTGGAAGCCCTATCCTTTCAGTGGGTAAATCTCTCAGTTTATGCATTCCCACCTCTGCCCCTTCTCTCAAGAGTATTATTCAAAATAAGACAAGACAGACAGAGGACAATTCTGATTGCCCCGGACTGGCCATGCCAGCATTGGTACCCACTCCTGTGCAGCCTGACATCGATGCCACCGTGGCACCTACATCAGACCCCTACACTGCTCTCTCAGCAGAAGGGGCAGATTTTGCATCCTCAATTGCAAAACCCTAAAGCTTGCAGCCTGGCTTATCCCTTGAATCTTATCCCAACAGCTCTAAGCAAACAGGTTCTGGACATCATTCTTAAAGCCAGAAGACTCAGTACAAGGAAATTCTATGCGGATAAGTGGAGAAGATATTGCTCATGGAGCCTAGCAAAAGGAGAGGACACAACTCTGCCTTCCCTGCCTTTAATTTTGGATTACTTAGCAGATCTACTCCACAAAGGCCTGTCCTCTTCCATTAAGATTCATGCCTCAGCCATTTTGGCTCATTACAACACTGAGCCACCTCTCTTCTCACACCCTCTTATCATACAGTTCCTGAGAGGGGCAAACAACTTAAGGCCACCAAGGAGAGCACCTTCCCCTGCTTGGGACCTTAACTTTGTACTGGAAAAGCTCACACTTCCATCCTTTGAGCCTGCAGCGTCAGCGGACTTAAAATTCCTGTCTTGGAAAACTGCATTTAGCCATCAGTTCAGCTAGAAGAGTGTCTGAACTACAAGCACTTATGGCTGTGGCACCCTTCATTATCTTCCATGCTTATAGGGTCTCTCTCAGGACAAAACCCTTCCTTTATGCCTAAAGTGGTGTCCAGTGTGGCTCTCAATCAATCCATACGTTTGCCAACCTTTTTCCCTAATTCTCAAAATAAAGGGGAAAGGATCTTGCACTCCTTGGACACAGACAGCACAGACAGCTCAGATTTTACCTGGATAGGACTAAGGCCTTTAGAAAATCAGACCAGCTATTAGCTTTGCAACTGTGGCAGAGGGCAAGGCCATTTCTAAGCAAACTATATCTAAATGGATAGCACATTACATCCATTTCTGCTACAAGCACTATGGGATATCAACCCCGCAGGGGGTCAGAACACACTCCACTAGGGCAACATCTACCACTGCTGCATTTCTCAGGGGATTCCCTACCAAGGGACATCCTGGAAGGTGCTACCTGGAGTTCAGTACACACTTTCACCAAGCACTACCATTTGCCTGTCTCCTCCAAATCCATGGCAGGCTTTGCAACAGCAGTCCTGCAGGGCATTCTAGCCAGCCCTAACTCTTCCTGACTGCCTTCACCCTTCAGCTTTATTAATCCACCCAAGTGTGATGACTGCAACAGTGAAACACAAAGAACATAGTACAGTTGCGTACACTTACCATAAATGTAGATGTTAGAGTGTATTCACTGTCGCAGTCCTGGTTACCCTCCCTCCAGCCCCCTTGTCTCTCTCTCTCTCCTCTCTGTGTTTAATACTCCCCCCTTTCTGGGGTATTGGAATTTACTTTTTACTGGGGGTGTTTTTTTTTTTTTTTTCCACCACCATAACTTAGCTCACTATTTGGGGGGCTCCTGACATTTGGGGCAAGAAAAACTGATGTAATGGCATCAGCTGCCTGTTTGTATACCCCTGACCACCTGACGTCAGTCCTGGAGCATCAGCAACTGACACAAAAATACTAAGTCTCTGGTATTCGGGCCGACTGAGGGCTACCTGCAGGCAGATAACCCAAGTGTGATGACTGCAACAAAGAATACACAAACATCTACATTTATGGTAAGTGCACACAACTGTATTTGCTTACCCCAACTAGAGGTAGCAACATCCTTGACCTGGTCATTACTAACATGGGCAACCATTGCTCTACACCAATAGTTAACTCCTCCCTGGTTAGATCTGACCACAAACTAATCACCTTGGAAATCCACCCCCCCCCCCCCCCACACACACACACAAAGATAACCATCATGAAAAACTTCTCCAAAGCTAACTTTGGGCTACTAAAAATAGAGGTGGCTAACTTCATGGCACCCATGTGAATGGAGAATAGTTGCATGACTACCGAATCATACACCAATGCATTGTAATAACACGTACACAAATGCATGGATCTCTCCATACCCAATAGAACCAAGACACTCTCCTCCAAAAAAGGAAGCCAATCTGGTGGTCCTCTGCCATAAACAAACTCTACAATAGAAGGAGGAAACTGATGCGGAATAAGGTGAAGTTCCAAGACTGGAAAAACTCCCTTATCGGCCTCGGCAAAAAGTTGAGATCCCTCATCAAATCCTCTAAAGCTAGCTATGAAAACAGAATTGCAGCAGATAGTAAGGCCTTCTGGCGGTATGTAAAGAATCTCTATAGCAATACCAAGATTTGCTCTGAGCTGCTGCACAATGGTACCTCCTATACCAAGCCAACAGATATTGCCAATATACTGGCTGACAGATTCAGTGTCAGCTTTATCCCTCTCTCTCACCACAAAAAGGACCAGTCAGACTACTAGTGGATTGCCAGGCACCTAGTATTACTGCTGCACAGGCTAAAACAGCACTATCCAAGGCCAGGAATACAGCTTCCATGGGACCTGACAGTATTCCTGGCTGTGTTCTACATGAACTACAGAGTGAACTAGCACCTCACCTGTGTGTCCTGTTCAGTCACACTGAATGGCACACTGCTACAGTCATCCCTCTCCACAAAGGAGGAGCAACTACAGACCCTGGGGACTATCGCCCCATTAGTCTGAGTCTGATATGCAAGGGTATAGAACGCATCATCATGGACCAACAAGGATATAGGGAATCTCCACAAAGCCAAACTGTGTGGGATCCAGAGCTTGAAGGGTAGATCATGCCTGCTCAACTTGATTGACTTCTTTGAGTCAGTTACCAGAGCTGTGGATGAAGGCAACGTAGTTCATACAGCCTACCTTGATCTGGCCAAGGCATTTGATACCATTCCCCATTCAGGAATCATAGAAAAACTCACTAAGCTAGGCATAAACCCCTGTATCACTAGGTGGGTTGCAAACTGGCTCACAGATGGAACTCACAGTATGAAAGTAGCGGTCTCCAAGTCAGACTGGTGACTAGTCATGAGTGGAGTCCCACAGGATTCGGTCATGGGCCCTCTCCTGTTTGGTATCTACTTCTCTGAAGTCCAGGCCAACACAAAGGGTCACTGGATGACAAAGTTCACAGACGATTGCAAGTTGGGAGCTATTATTTACTCTCCAAGTGATGTTGACATCCTACAGAAAGGCCTCACTGAGACCAATGACTGGTGTCAGAACCATGTCCTTAAGCTCAATGACAAAAAAGTGTCGTCATCCCCTTTGGGAAAAACCCAGTTCCCAAGAATTACCACATCGATGGTAGTCCACACTGAACACAGAAAGTGGTATAAGAGATCTGGGAACACAGGTATAAGAGATCTGGGAACACAGGTTTGACAGCAGCTTCTCTTTTGACCACCACATTGCCACTGTGGTCAGAAAGTCCTTCTTTGTGGCACATCTCATTACTAAGGGTTTTGCATCCAGGAAGAAAGAGGTCATTGTCTCCCTCTACTCTTCCCTCATTAGGCCAATCGTCAAGTGCATTGCCCCATTTGGCATGTACCTCACTAGACACCTTCAACAACTGGAGATGCCGCAAAAGTACCTCACAAAGAGGATCCTAGGCCTTAAACACTTGTCCTATATGGACAGCCTCAAAAAAACTATTCTCCGTCTCATCTCACCTACTTAGATACAATCTTTGCTTGACATACAAAGCCATGTCTGATCCAGCTCTGTTAGAAATACTACATCTAAAGAAATCCCAATCCCTCCGCACCACATGCTCCAGTGACCACAACCTCATTACCACAATCAACACAATGTGCTGGAGGGACAGGTTCACAACCCAGAGACTGCCCTTGCTATGGGAATAGACTTCCCGTACATGTCAAACAGAGCAGCTCACTGGCCCTCTTCAAGAGAAACCTTGATGAGTGGATTGGAAATAGAAAATTCACCCCAGGAATCACTCCAGTGGCTGTACTCAACAGAGGCACTGGGAACTAAGGTCTGGTGGCATGATGTCAGGGTAATCCTATGGGCTTGATTTGTAAAGGCTCCAGGGCCGTTAGCCTAGTACACACCTATGAACCTATAAAAGGGTTAGTTCTGTAGATATTGCAGGATTTTGTATGAGGCCTATTGGTTGCATGATGGAAAACCGAATGTAAAGCAATTAGAGCCCCAGATGCTACCAAAAGGCCTATAGTGCTAAGTTTTATGATAATGTAAGAGAAAATTAGAACAAATATGAGCACAAGTATGTACTGCTTCAAAGATAGCAATGAAAGTGGGGAACTTTAGGGTTTTCACATAGAAATGGCTCCATGAATATCTTTATACACCAGCAAAGTTGGCAGAAATTTTCTCAGATATGTGGAGCTTGTCTTGGAGGTATTTACTTGGCAAAAATGGAGATTGGCTTTATAATTTTGGGGCTTGTTTAGTCTTCTATTTGTTCTTAAGCAGTTTCTGCAGTATTTAAACAATGAGTTTAATGAGTGAATTTAAACAGTAATTTAAACAACTTCCCCACATAGGACCCTCCTATAGCAAAACCCACCTTCTAACGCTGTGCATCATCTCTGCACTCACATCATTTGCCCTCCTACTCCTCCTTAACCTCCACGTTTTGTTAATAGTTTATTTCCAACAAATTCTCGTCCTCGATTGCAATTCACTGTTAATGACCCTTAGACTGCTCTGGTGCTAGATTTTTACTACTGTTATTGTGGAATGTAAAATTTCAGTTCTGATTCACTGTTAGTGATCTTAGACTGTACAGTTGCTAGATTTTATTATTGTAGAATGTAGAATTTTTTTACAGTAGAATGCTGCATAAAGCTGTATGACTTCTTTGCTTCATGTCTGTATATGCTAATATGTTTGTCATTGTTACTGGAGCTTTTCTCCCTGGGCCTCCACTGAAAACAGGCTCTTTTTAGGCCCAGTGGACTTCCCCGGTCATCAAACTGAAATAAATAAATAAAATAGTAGTTTGGGATGTTTAAGGGGGAGTATAACTGGGAATAAAAGAAGAAATGTGAGGTATTTTCCATAGGCCTTGCTCCCCAGAGAGCTGGTAGTACAGTCAGTCTCCTTAAGTAGATCAAGATATATAGTAAGGACTATTTAATATATCAAAATGTATGCATAAAACAGTTAGACAAAGTTGTTTTACTAAGTTATGTGCAGAGTCCAAATCATAGGAGCTGGCAATAACTTCATGTTAAACTGACGTGTGCATTATGTTATTGTAAAGCTTTTAACTTGTGTTTTATTGTTGGACTGATTTTTAATAAAGATGATGATGATGATTAAAAGTGTAACTTAGGGTGGAAATTGTCTTCAGTTTGCGATCTGCAGTGGCTTCTTCAGACCATTCATAGAATTACCCTCAGGTGTAAACACCATTAGACTATATTTTGTGAGAGTACAGAAATGTGCATTTAAAGCGCAAGTTACTCAGATCTTCACAAAATAAATGTATAGGGAAGGATGTGAAGATGGTATAATGGTTTGCGGCCAAAATGCACATAAAGATGGCTACACTGTAAATCAGAGAGAAAAATCAAAAATAACACTTGTGTGTTTTGAGTAGTGGAATGGAGTCAGTTTTTACCCTCTTGTTATAGCTTGGAAAGCTGTTTAAAACACACCAGAAATACCTTAGAAGCTTAAATATGAAATCTGTTCTGCAAGAGAGAGGCAGTAGACACAGAGTCCAATTTAAGAGATGCACCACTTAGTTGAAAGTAAGGATTAAAATCTTTAAAAAGGAGGCCCTGGGTAAAGTGTTGGGCAAGCCCCCTCCGCACCCCACATGTTAGGAGCCCTGTCTTGCATCCACTTATTTAGTATAAAATTGTTTTGAGGCCTTGCAACTACAGGTGAAGAATCTCCATTTTGACAAAATGTCTGTCACTGAACTTGGACTTGAAAGTGTGCAATTACCATAGCAAACGCACTGTGCATAGCTAAGTATTTCAGGTAGGTGTGGATGCACAGTGCAGAAATATGAAGTGGGGGAGGATTCAAAACTAGCTTGAGCTGAATGCTAATTGTATTTATTTACAGCTGTGAACAGGATATACCAAGTGGACATCTACATTGTAAAGACACAGAAAATGTTTCATCTTCCACTGTATATACACTGCACCATAAACAGAGAATTCTGGAGGGTGTGTGACAAGCAGGCAATATTCATTTTGCCCCCCCCCCCCCCCCGTTGCCCTTTTAGCATGCATTTCTGTAGCAACAATCTGGATTGTACAGCAAGAGAGTGAGAGAATTAACTATACCAAATTACAGTGTGTTGCAGTTAGAATGGGAATCCAGATTTGAAAGAAAGGTTTACTATTATCATCCTTTTATTTATTTGGTTATCATTTGACTGGGTTAGTCCCATTAGGCTAGTGGCCTCTCTTCACAGGGAGACTCAAGGTGGTATTTATATTACTAGGAGGAATTTGGCCAGGGTATTAGGAAGCCACCCCTACTCTCTTCAGTGGGTTGGAATACCACTAATTCAAGCAGATGGGACCTCAGTTTGTCTCATTCTAAGGACAGCACACTCAGGAGTGTGTCACCCTCCTAATGCTATGTCTCATTCGAAGGACAGCACCCTCAGGATTGCGTCACCCTCCTAATGCTACACTGCAGTGTCAGTAATTTGAAAATGAATCCCTTCTGCTGTTGTGGAAATAGAACTAACAGCTTTCTGATCTTCTAGTGTCAAAGGTGAGTGTGCTACCTGTTGAGCCACTGACATCACAACACTTACATTTGGTGTTTAAACGTGTATCTAATTCTGAATACAGTAAGACAGATAACTAAACTGAAACACCATAATACATTTTTCAGATGTAAATGCATAGATAATAGAAGCTAGAAGGATGAACAGCCTAGGAATGGAGTTATCAAAAGTGGGAGGAAGATGTGCTAAAACAACAGATAAGAAAAAATGGATATTTGGCATTGCTAGCAGTGAAATGGGTGAGTTACTCAGCACTGGTATGTAAGGGGCAGCATGGTTTTATAGGTATTGTATTTTTAAACCTTTAAGATAAAATAATTCTGAATAAGATGCATTATTTATCTAGTTATACAGGTGAGTCAGTGTGATGTTTATGAGAAGCAATTCATATGCAAAAGCAGATCTGATCATAGATTAGGAATGTGCGTCAGAAATTGGATATGTAACTGAAAATTATTTTTATTAGTAAAAAAAAAAAAAAATACTTTGAGAAGTATAACATAGAACTTCTGTGGGCACTATGGTGTAAAGGAACAAAGCCTCTGTTATGACCAGCTTACCTGGGTTTGACTGTTGGCTCAGGCAGAGGAGGAGCCAGTTCTGGGAAGGAGAAGAATGATGGAACCAGAGGCTGCTTATCTGACAGGAAAATGAGGTGTTAATATTCTGGGATTCTGCAGTTGCCCAATGGAGACTGGAAGAGCGGGAAATAAACAATCACCAGATGCACCTGTCTCTGTGTGGGAATGGGGCATGTTTCACTACAGAGATGAGATCTTGCACTAGCGACACCCCATTTCCCCTCACATACACAATTGCCTATATAAAGACAATGGGTTGTGGCTAAGACGATAGGAGTAGAGCCCACATAACACATGCCTAAAGCAGCTCTCCACTGCTTACCTGCTAGCTGCAGTATGATGACATTTCCTAGACCATTTTACCCCAAATCCATCCTCCATCACTGGACACTAAAATCTACTTCGCTATAATGTTGACTATGCTCATCTAGGATACCTCAGTTTATAGGTAACAGAGATGATGTGTGTGCATAACCCTTAGTGCTAAAAAATGCAACTTTGTTATTCAGAATAAAAACCATTGTAATTTAAAAGCAGTGGTGTAGTTAGCGAAATGTCAAGCATGCGAAGGTTTTTATGTGGGCAAGACTGAACGTAAGTTGAGGGAACAGATTTATGAGCATGTTTATAGTATTAATAAGGGGAAAGAAACAAGTGCATTAGCCAAACATGTCCCAAGTAAACCCGGGTCACACATTTAAGTTCAGAATGATTGAACAAGTGAGACTCGGACTGAGGTTTGGCCCATTGAGCTTAAAACTAGAAAAACAAGAATTATGGTGGCAAGTTGAATTAAATGCATACTATTATCCAGGCCTGAATGACCAGTGTTGTATTGCGTGTTTATTGAAATTGAGGAGTCTTTTAAGATGAGATGAGGGGTTGTATAAGCATGTAAACCATTTATGTATTAGACTGTATTCGTTGTAAAATGTAAAGAATGATTAACAAGGGCAATATGGTATGTTTTAATGAAGTTTTAAAATGTATATGCACGTTTTACTGTTTGTTTCTTTGTTGTTACTTGTTAAAGAAAGAGGAGGGATGATAGGAATTAATTGATTTATTAATTTGTGAATGTCACGTGATATGTTTGTCATATGACTAAAGATGACTATTTAGAGGGGGGATGATGTTGCAATAGTTGCTTGATGAAATTCATTTACTGTTGGTGAATGAAAGCGCTTACTATATCAATAAATACGTTTTCTTTTAGCAGTGGCCTTCATTTCTTTTGTTTTTAAAGTTGTAGTCTTTGTTTAATTTTTTTTTTGTACCATTTAGTAATCATCTTAATTCTTATCGGGAAAGTCTCTTTAAGCTGCTGCTTGGAATTGACACTTTACAGGTAAAAAATGTTTCCTTTTTCTGTTTTATCATATTATTATAAAAAACTTCAGGTGTTCGATGTGCTAATATTTATTTACTTTATTTTTTGACAGCCAGCTGTTCTGAACACGTTATTTGAAAAGTTGCCTGAATTCATGTATGAAAGGTAAGGCATCATTTTTGTAGCTTAGAATTGTTTGACATTTTTTTTTTTTTGTAAAACGAAAGCTGGTTTGATAATTAAAAAAAAATGCATCTCACAATGTGACATTTGAGGGATGGAGCTGTAACTATGATCCAGGCAACAGGTAACCCCAGCATTGGAGGAGCTAGATGGGATGACATTGGAATGACTGGGCAGACACTGCTCACCTCCCTGGGGGGGGGGGGGGGGGCTATGATTTAGGTGGGGTTACACACATACATCTTCTTATACTTTCAGTGGTAGAATCACAGGTAGAGACTGGTGGTCATGCTGAGGTGTTGGGCTGTTTTATTATATGCTGACTCAAGCAGCTGTGTGCATTATTAATCCCAAACCATACCACCCCTTGGATGCTGGAAAAGGGAACAGATACTGCTAAGATGGAAAACCTGATCATATGTATACAAGTCTGCCCCACTCCAGGTTCACTTGATTTTCACCTCAGGAATGCAAGAGCCATGGAAAAAGAGAGTGAAAAAAATGCTTGTTGCAGAACTTTGGCAGGCATTTACAAGCATGCTGCATAGCATCCAAGTTTTCCATCTTCTTAATTTATCCAAATCTTTTGAGTTTCTAATACCATGACTGGAATGGACCCCATTCCTAAACCAAAATATGATTAAAGTTCATGAAATTAGTATTGTTTCAGTCTTT
The DNA here is from genome assembly GCF_019279795.1 of Protopterus annectens. Classification (NCBI taxonomy): domain Eukaryota; kingdom Metazoa; phylum Chordata; order Ceratodontiformes; family Protopteridae; genus Protopterus; species Protopterus annectens. The sequence goes on from NC_056739.1 coordinate 1,050,562,558, forward strand.
GATGTCAGCCAAAAATGCTCTTCGTAGCACCTACAGTATGCCCAGTAATGACTCCTCCTGCAATCTGTATGGGGTTACATGGATTGGTAACATATCTAAATATGATTGTAGATTCTTTTTATAAAACACATTGCTCCTACTACTATTGGAACTGTCTGGGTATCTTTCTTCCACATTGCTCTCGTTTCTGCCTGCAGATCCTGATATTTTATGACTTTGTGTCTCTCTCTATGCAACACACTGTAGTCACTGGGTGTGGTGATTTCAATGATAAATGCTACTTTTGTTTTCTTTTCATGGACCACTATATCAGGTTTTCTAGCATCTATCTTCTGAACTGTTGCTAACAGGTGATCCCATGTGATATAAACTTAATCATTTTCTATGATGCTTTGGGGCTCATTTTTTTCAACCACTTCAGTACCATAATGTTTCCACAGTCCCCAGTGCAACAGTCTTGCCACATTATTAGGCCTTTCAGTATACAGTCCTTCTGCCATTAATATATCATAACCAGTAACGAGGTGTGCGACTGTTTCCAATTTGATTTTACAAAACCTACATTTGTCTGTTTTTCCCACACGTTCAGTGGACTTTGTAAACTACTGTATACGTAGCCCACTGTCTTGGGCTGCCAATATTAACCTTTCATCCCTTGGTTTGAATTTGCCTCTCCTTAACCATTCCTGCGTTCGTTCCTGAACAATATAAGGTTCTTCCAGAAGTTTTCTATACTTGCAACTGTATTTATGCATTTTCCAAATTTCTTACCTTCTCATCTGATCCTTCACTTTATATTCTTTCTTTTGTTTTTTTTGGCTCATTCAGTTGCTGCCTGATTTTTATCTACATCTGGTTTGATTTCCGTTCTTGCTTGATGCCGATATGTTTCTTCTCGATTAAACAGAGAAGTCATCTTAGCTTTATTCTCCTCATGTTTCAAAACTTTTATTACGCAACTCACAAAATTTAAACAAACCAGATAAAACAAAAAACGCAAACTAAACCAATAAGAGCAATAGTTACCAGGTTTATTTAGCGTTAAAACAAAAATGTGTAGAAGACGCTTTCGGTAAAGACTGTGCTTCACCTTCATCAGAATACAAAATACAAAGTATCAAATGTAAAATACTACGCTTTTAAGTTGTTACCAAAAGGCAATTAAGAACGTCACTTCCCTTCTACTAGAAGGCATGAAAAACCTGGCGTTCATTAACCTGTAATTTAAGCATTTCATTTAAAGAACTTTGTGCAAGAATATATTTAAAAGTGTATTTAAAAATAATAAAAAATCTCCTTTTCAAGCTTGTAAATAAAATAGAATGTGTATATTAAACACACCTATCATACCACACTCGACTAAAACATGTCCTTAAATATTAACTCGTAACTACATCCAGCAGCCGAGATATTTAATGCCAGTATGAATGGAAAACATTATCAATAACTTACAAAATCAATTATTAAACCTAAAAAAAAATTTTATTTCTTTATTTATTTATTTAATTTGCTTAATTATTTAGGATAGTATTTAAAATGTTTATTCATAAATGTCACATGTTTCAAATATTTCAATAATTTGATCATTTTAAATGTTATAAATATATAATTTCTTATGAAATACATTATGTAAATCCTAATGTGTTTCAATAATAAAAAATTAATAAATATAAATTATTAAACTTTTGCACATAAATTAGCTATAAATTTCTCAAATTTATATAAAAGAGGGATATAAAAATTAAATCTAGTATTTTTTGTATGTGTGCGTATGTAGTACCCAATACTAAAAACCTAAAATTAATAAAATATAGAATACTGTAATATTGATTTTATATTAAAATATTATAATAATATAATAATATAATGTACATATTTCTTATAGCCTCTTAAGAGCTAGCAATTTAAGAATACATTTAATTGATATGTAATCATTTAATCCAGGATAGGCGCTTGCAGTAGTTCTAATTTGCCACATTAACTCATCTATCTCGAGGGTTAACTGCCATGGCCCACCTCTTGGGTCATGTGTTCTCTGATGTAAGATAACAAACTTAAAGTTGTGATTAGAATGCTCAAGTATATGTTTTGCTAGGGCATTATTAGTATCCTTCTTACTAATAGCGTACTTGTGCTCGTAAATTCTTTGCTTGATTTTTCTCTCAGTTTTGCCTATATAAAAGGCATTACATTGCTCACATAATGCTGCATAAACAATTCCTTTACTTTTACAATTATATATTTTATTTATCTTGCATGTCATACCATTGATAACTACCTCTTTTGTTACTAAAATCGAGGAGCATTGTGGGCAAGCACCACATTTATACATGCCTTTAGATGAAATAGGATGTAATTCCTGCTTTTTTTCTAAAAGCATCTTCAGATTATAATTTCTTCTATATGTGATTTTAAGTTGTGGACCTAACTTATTGTGCAATTCTGGGTCTTCAGAAATAATTCTCCAATTTTTGTTCATAATGCCTCTAATAAATTTATGATCACTGGAAAATGTACACAAAAAGCTGCTCTTATAAGGCTCATGCATGCCAGAAAAAGGTTCTACCTGTTGCCCATCTGTTAGATTGATATTAATAGAAATTTCATTTAATAGGGGTGTGAAGTGGCCTGAGAGTCTTTAAACCCTAACTTCGTCCCTAATGTTAGCAACTAATTTAAAGGGATAAGCTCTGTTTATAAACATGTTTTCCAAATTCTCACATTCATGATCAAAATCTACTAATGTAGTGATCATCCTAGCTGCCCGGACCATTTGGCCCTTAACTTCTTTTTTCTGATGGAATGGGTGGCAGCTGCTAAAATGCAAAAAGGCGTTGGGAGTATGTGGGTTTTCTGTAACTCTTGCTAATATATCTCGAATTTAATCTGTCTTTAATAAGTAAGATATCTAGGAAATTAATGCTATTATCATCTAGATTGAACGTAAATTGCAAAAAGTCAGTTAGTTCAGTGATGCTTGTAATAAAGGAAGGGACCAACCCTTTTGGTCCCCTCCAAATCAAAAACATATCATCCTGGTACCTAGTGTACCAGGAGACATGTTCCTTAAACATTGGGTGTTTAAAAAGAAGAGTGTTTTCCCAATGGGCCATAATTGCATTTGCAAAAGTTCCCCCACAAGGGGGAAAACATGTGACATTTATGAATAAAAATTTTAAATACTATCCTAAATAATTAAGCAAACTAAGTAAATAAATAAAGAAATAAAAAAATTTTTTAGGTTTAATAATTGATTTTGTAAGTTATTGATAATGTTTTCCATTCATACTGGCATTAAATATCTCGGCTGCTGGATGTAGTTACGAGTTAATATTTAAGGACATGTTTTAGTCGAGTGTGGTATGATAGATGTGTTTAATATACACATTCTATTTTATTTACAAGCTTGAAAAGGAGATTTTTTATTATTTTTAAATACACTTTTAAATATATTCTTGCACAAAGTTCTTTAAATGAAATGCTTAAATTACAGGTTAATGAACGCCAGGTTTTTCATGCCTTCTAGTAGAAGGGAAGTGACGTTCTTAATTGCCTTTTGGTAACAACTTAAAAGCGTAGTATTTTACATTTGATACTTTGTATTTTGTATTCTGATGAAGGTGAAGCACAGTCTTTACCGAAAGCGTGTTCTAAAACTTTTATTACGTTTGGGTCTTGTGAGGTCAGCGGATGTGTGGAGTGCCACAATTGCAGATTTGTACATGTAATCAATTTCAAGGAGGCCCAACCCTCCTTCGGAATGGGGAATATATAATCTTGGTATACACTGATTTTTATAAATCATTTGGTGAGCATGAAACATCCTTCTTGTTCTTCCATCTGTATTGCCTGCATACTGTACTGTGAAACCTGGCTTACCTGCATGCATTAACACTGTTTATAGCCAAAATATAATGTCATAATTGCTGTTTATTTGAATATTACAGTAGGGTTGCACAATACGAATAGCACAATTTTAACAGAAACTTTGTTAAATGAAGTTGTATCAAATACAGAATGCAAGAGCTATGGCACCATATTTTCTTTTCAGTTTGTGTAATTAAAAAAATGTGTGCAAAACAGAAGGGTTCCACAAGTCAAATGTTTGGAAGTAGTTTATTTGAAATGAGCTGGAGCATTTTATTTGAAATCTAGAAAGACTTTCTAAAGGAAAAAGATATCTGGTAAGAAGTGGTCCATCTTCAGTAACTTTCAGGTTGTGTGTAGCAGGCATTAGGACTGCTTGGCACCTGGAAATTCCTCAGGCAGTTGCTTCCATCCATTTTGTTCAAGTAATGTTACTTGGCTTCCATCTCTCTAATTCTTTGTTTCTATGCATCTAATTCTAATACTAAAGAATTTCTTGAGCAGTTTAACTCAGTGTTATACTTGGTTAAAGTTGGCTCCTTCTGTGGCTTGCTTCAGCAACTTAGTTACATTGAGGTAGCCCTTGAGCTGAGCTAGAACGTTTTACCCCAGGAAAAATATTTCTCCATCTTGGTATAGTTTAGGCTTTAGATTTGTTATTAAATAATGGTAAAGTTAATAGGTGGTTCTGGCTGAGACTGCCTTTATTTACAAGGTAACAGTAACATGTCTAAGTCCTGCCTCATTTTGTAGACCCTTGGTGTATAACCCCACATTGTATTAAAAGGATGCCAGCCTCCAGCTAACCCAGACTGTGATATCTAATTCTGGAGTTATTAAAGATATTATACCTGCATCTAAGCTTACTGACCTTCAGCTTGGTAAAAATCCCTAACGCCCTTCGCCAGTATACACCCATTATATCCCCGTATAACTTATGTAATTCCCTCCAAGGCTTTTATATTGTTTAGTTAAATACAACATGCTCTTAGCCCAAGCTCCCCCATTGTAGAAGACACCCTCCTACAACACTACCATCCCTGACCCTACTTGCTTCATTTGTTGAATGTATGACAGCACCAGTAGGCAGAGCTTTGCATGCACTGGCATGTATCAGCTGCGCTGTGTTCATGTAGAACCTGTTGAGTAACTTATGGCTTGTCCATTGTGCAGTCATTCCAGCCATTCTCATTACTAATGTATCTGATCAGCTTAGCACCTAACTCTACACACACAGCTTTAATGCCTTATTTTTTTTTTTTTTTACAAATTAGAAAGGCCTTGTACAGCACTACAGTTGCATCTCATTGATTATAACAATGTTCCGAATCGATGATCTGATGTGCCTGTTTAACTGAATCGGCTTTGATTGAAAAATTTTAGGTGATATTTTAGTTTAGACCTCACCTATTGTCGGGAGGATCACAGTATGTTGTATTATATTGTTATATTGTGGGAAGAAATATCCAGGGAATTGTTATGGCTAGGCTTGTATAGGCCCTAGGGCCGATAGCCTAGTACCAACCTATGAACCCCATTCTGTAAAATAGTGTGCAGTCATGTTTATGCCTACTTAAAGAAACACACATTTATTATATAGAAAAGCAAACTAATTGAAAGACATAGAAAGTAACTTCTGAATATGCAATTTTATTTATTTCAATTTATAGTTACTGGTTCTAATCTCACTCTTTTTTTTTTGCAGCAGTTATAACGTTTAAGTAAAAGAAGACCAAGATAGTAACATAACAACAACCTTCATAACTGTAGAATGGCATAACATTCATCACATCAGTAATATTCTACTAAAAATGTGTGATTAGAAAGTACAAGAGATTAAATAAAATGTAACTGAATTTGCTTCAGAAAATTTAATGAGTGCTGACGCTAAGGCTGGTGTGGTTTCATTAATTGTTTGTAAGTCTTTGGTATTGGGAGTCACCTAGAAAAGCATTATGTAATACTCCCACCAATCAGCGATAACAAGTGTGGGTGTTAAAGTACTGATGCTATACAACATCTCGAGACTGGCACAACATGAATTGACCGCAACCTCAAAGGCCCAGGTAAACTGCTGAAAGCATTTGTAATTAGAGAAATCCAGTGCTGTACTTCAGAAAAGAAAAATCCATCCATCTTATTGCACATTTTGATGCATCCTTCTACAAAGCTTTAACACTAGAGCATTGACAGGTTTTATGCTGAATCCTTGGAATGGCATAGCCACAACCTACCATTTTTGCCCAGATCTCAATACTTTTGATAAACAATGATTGTTAGATAAAAATTTGTGTTATTAGTCTGGGTGCCATTTGCCCCAGACAAACTCTGGTTATTTTATTTGTGGATGTTTTGATTTGAGATTGTCATTATGATGTTATATCATGCATTATTTTATTTATTTATTTTTTCTGTTCCAAGCTGCTTTTTGCAGAATGACTATCCACTGTGGTATTGGTTTATTTATCATTGGATGCGCAGCTTCTTTAATAAAAATGAAAAGTGCGCTATTTTGGTGGCTGGCTCTGATTGATCCCACCTTTTTTGTGTTTAAATTTGGGCATTTCCTTTTTTTTTCTTTCTTCAAATCATTAGCACTGAAAAAGCTCCTTTTAGGGGTTCCACTGTCTGTAACAAAATGCAATGTCAGTTCTTTATAGGGTTAACAGCGTGTACCGCTGCCACTCAAAACTGCACTAATTTGATTCAGCCTGTCACTCAATTGACTCCACCCACTGCTGTAGCAGCTATGAATCAGTGTTATCTAAAAGGAAATATCACCAAGTTTTGTAAATTACTCCAAGGTTTTGCAGCTTTAGAATTAATTATAATAGTTCAGGAAGCATCATTTGGGGGTGGGGAGAATTGGCCCTCCATTAAGGGAAAAAAAAAACATTTTAAGCCAATGCAATTGAATTGAACTCATTTTATGATGATTCTAGCGCAGTGTAGGTTTATTACATCTGTGCCATGCAGGTGCATATGGACTGGACCCCAATTTTGGTGATTAAGTAGTAAGCTGGAGTTCGCTCTTTAAGCACTAGTATTCAGTACAGTAGATTTTTTCAGTTTTATTGATCCTTCTCCAGTCAGAACCTTGCTTAGATTATAACACCTCTTGCAACAGTAAAGTGTTTCTAGGGTCACTTGCTTATCATACGAAAAGCTACAGAATAAAACTTGCTGTGGCACCTAGAAACTTATTCCAGAGTAGTTGCTAAAATTTCTAAGAAGCCCAACTCTAGTTAGTTGTATGTAGACTCCGTTCTCAGTCCCTGGCATTGTGTGAGAAACTTTGCAAAAACATTTTGTCAGCAGAATGAGAATGTAAAAAGTTTCTATTTAAGATCATCTAATAGGGTCTTTGATGCTTTGTTAATTCTTCAATGATCACTCTTTTAACACCAAAATAAAAATTGTTACTTTCTTGATATGAGTATGTTATTCCATTAGATGGTATATATGGAATGTAGAGAAGCATAATTAATGTTGTATTCCAGCAAGCGAAAGAAACAAATAAATCCACTGGAGCCACTTTAGCACAAAAGCTCAAAGCACATATTTATTAGCAGCAACTTTACAGTTTCACTAAAACAGCTTCTTCAGGCACAAAAAGTTACTAAAGGATAAAACAAGTATAAATAGTATAAGTAAATCATATGATAACTCAAACTCTTTGATGCAATTGTTGCAGTAAAGATTTTAAAGAGGCATTTTTCCATGTTTGAATTTACAGTTGTATGATAGATGATGTGAGGCCTGTAATTCTGTAAGTGAGAGCCTTATAACTGCAGACACCCATCCAAGAATAACAGGGTATTACAGGTAATATTGAAATTCACTATAATACAATGAAACTTCCATGCTTCTGGTCACATGGGTTATTCCCCACACCCCTGCTAATTAATTCTAACACTGTACCTCGGAGAGAGGTAAAGTAACATGAAGAACTACATGCTTTGATTTACCCTCTGCACAGTTTAGCTTGTTACTCCCAGTATTTTTTTCCCCTAGTCTTTGTCCCTACTGTCTAAAGCTTAGTCTGTCCAGGCAGCCCATTCATTCCTCATCACTGGGAAGAGGGTCACCTAGTTGGGGCTATCATTCTAGTAGCTGGCATGGCTGGTCTGAGGTTTTCTTCTTTAGTTTCCCCATTCTTGTTGCATGCACCTCGGGTGGCATAGGGGAGGGGCATGAAATGAGATTGTGAAATGGAAACACAGAATACCCCCTCACTTCTGCCAGGGGCATTCCCACCTTTCCCTTCTGTGGCACAAGTGGGTATCTTCCTGGTCTTCACCAGGAAGGTAGCACCACCCATTGTGGCCCAAGTTAGCTTAATCCCTCACTCTCCCAAGGAGAGGTGAATAGACCACACCATCTCACCCCCCTTGCTTGGCTCCTGATGAACTTTAACTGCTAATGGAACCCCAGACCCCTGGGACACAGTTTGGAATACCTCCCCTGCACCATTGAGCAAGGCTACACGTAGCATTATTGTTAATGTTTTAATAACAAGTAGATGTTCTTCATCTCACATTGCTGCAGTCCTTACACTTGGGTAGTCCGCTGTCCTCGGTCGGCCCGAATATCAAAGTATTAGGCTGACGTCGGTCAAGGCGCTTAAGACTGACATCAGAACGTCAGTGTACAAATGCGCATGACCGACGTCATATCCTCAGTCTTTTTTGCCGCATGGTCCGATGCAGAAGCAGCGTTGCAAGTGCCGTTCGGCGTTCTGAAATTTTTCGAATTCGGAGTTTCAGACCGAGTCAAAGTTGGCTAAGTACCCGTTGGGAATATTTTAGTTTTTTCTTGCCTCAATGGTTTACCGGATGTCAGAAAAAGTGAATAACTGTATTTCTTGTGGGAAGCAGATACCGCATAGAGATTATCATACTTTGTGTATTCCTTGTTTGGGGCCTGAGCACGACGTTGTTGGGTGTCGCTTTTGTGCTAGGTTCAATAAGCGCACTATTGCGAAGGTTAGATTGTGCCAGGTTGGTCTTGAAGCGGTGCAATTATAATATGCCGCCGGATGCTCCGGCGCCGCTTCTCAAGAAGCGCAAAGACAAAGCAGCTAAACCCAGGCAAGAAGAGTCGTCCGTACCGGACGCCGGTTCTTTAGAGGCGTCAGTGGAACCGGTGGTTCCGCCGGAGACTTCTCTGGAGTCCCAGGGGGAGACTTTGATATTGCAGGATGTGGCCTCTCAGGAGGCAGGTCAGGCTGAAGGGGCTTCTCAGGTTACTGTACTCCCTCCCTTCCTAGGGTGGTTAGGCCCTCTCCTTCTGTTTCCAAGGCTTCTCCCAGAGGCAGGCCAGGTTTAGCTTCTGTTGGTGTCACTCCTAGTTCTTCAGGATCTGTGCCCAAGAAGCACATGCTTGAAATGGCAGAAGATTTAATTACTTTGATTAGAGGTTCTTTGCCCCCTCCTGATAAGAGGCCTAGGGTGGAACCAGAGTTGGGGAGTTTTGAGCAGGCTTGGATGTTTCAGAGTCTTGGCTGAAGACTTGCAGGAGTACTCTCCTTATTCTGATTCTGATGCAGATGATTCGACTCCTTCTGCTTCTCCTCCAGAGGATTTTTCTTTTCAGAGACTCTTCATTCCATGAGGGAACATTTTAAGTGGGAAGGTCAGGACTTCTCTGATTCCAGGAAAAGGCTTAGGGAATTTTTGCTTTTACCCCAGCATAGGCCTTTGGCTATACCACCTGTTCTGGATGTTGTGGAGGATGTGTTTGCAGAGGCTTCACTTAATCCTGATTCTTTGCCTCCTGCTCCTGTTAAACCGGATAGGTATTACAGGGTGCCTGAGGCTCATAAATATCTTTATAAGAGTCCTAGGGCGGACCCAGAAACTGTTAGTCAGGGACCTAAGGGTGTCAAGGCCTCTGTTGTAAAAATCCGGTTCCTCCAGATAAAGAGGCCAGAGCTTTGGATAGATGGGGAAAGAAAGTCTATACTTCTTCCACCTTAGCTATGAGGGCTTTGAATTGCCAGTTTCACATGTTGAAATATCAAAACTATCTTCTTTCTCAATTGAAGTCTAAGGTAGATGCTCTGGCGGAAGGCATTGAGTGTAAAGAATTACAAGATTTGGTGCATGTCTCGGAACAGGTGGGTAAGCATTCTTTACAATGTGGTTTTGATGCTGTACAGGCCTCGTCTAGGGTGGCTGCCACTGGTTCAGTTCTTCGCAGGCACGCCTGGCTGAGGGATCAGAATTTATCTGACCATGTTAAGACAAGGATTTTGGATGCTCCTTTACAGTCTGATGTGTTGTTTGGTTCACCTGTGGAGTCAGTCTTGAAGAAAATGGAGGACAAGGCTAAGTCTATGCAGGCTGTTAAAGATTTTTTGCAAGTTCAGCCTCCGAAGTTTAGTAGGAATTGGCCTGCTAAGGGGTGGACGTATCCTTCTTATGATTCTCAGTCTAGGGGTAGATCTAGACGTGGTAGGGGCAGGGCTCAGAGTTCCTTCAGACCTAGAACGGGGAGTTCACCTGCACAGTCTTCGGGTGAGGGCAGGGGCCAATCCTTTCGTAAACAGGCCCAATGACCTACCCTTTCAGCTGCCAGATCCTTCTCGCCTGGCAGCACCTTTGGGAGGAAGGTTGGCACTCTTCAAGGAAAATTGGAGTTTGATTACTCAAGACAGATGGGTATTGGATATCATACACCAAGGTTACAAGTTTTATTTCCATACCTTGCCTCCTTTCAAAGGCATGCCAGACGTTCCTCCTCAGCAAAGACTAGAGGCTCACAAACAAATTTCTCTGCTACTTCAAATAGGGGCCATACAACCGGTCCCTCTACCAGAAGTGGGCCTAGGATTTTATTCTCGCCTGTTCCTAGTACCAAAGAAGGGGAACACGTGGAGACCAATTTTGGATTTAGCTATCCTCAACACATATCTGGACATTCCCAAGTTCAAAATGTTGACGTTACAACAGCTTTTGCCTCTGCTGGGCAAAGATCACTGGATGGTGACGCTGGATCTCAAGGAGGCTTACCTTCATGTTCCTATCAGGCTCAGTTGCAGGAAGTATCTGCGTTTTCGGGCTGGGACTTTTCATTATCAGTTCTCTGCATTGCCCTTTGGCTTATCTACTGCGCCCAGAGTGTTCACGAAAGTTCTGGCTCCAGTGATAGCTTTCTTCAGGCTAAGAGGAATACAGATCTTTCCTTATTTGGACGATTGCCTGATTCTGGCCCAAGAAAAGGACGAACTTCTTCATCATTTACAGTATGTGATAGCAGTGCTAAGATGCCTGGGGTATTCTGTGAACGAAATAAAGTCCAGTCTAGTACCCTCTCAGGACATGTGCTTTCTGGGTGTGAGACAGAATACAGCGTCCCAGATGGCCTTTTTGACCCCGGACAAACAAAAGAATCTTTCTCTTTACTTCCATCAGTTGTCTCATCAGTCCAGGCTGACTGCAAGGACAGTCCTTCAAGCCTTGGGGTTCATGGCATCTTGTATTCTGGTGCTTCCCAATGCCAAACTGCATATGAGGAAGCTACAATGGTATCTCAAAAATGTATGGACACAGCACTGCCAAGATATGGACACTGTCATTCAAATAATACCTTGCATTCAAAAGGAGTTTTTGTGGTGGGCTCAGGAATGTCACCTAAACAAGGGACTCTCTGTGACCCGACCAGAGGCGAGTCAGATTCTAACGACAGATGCCTCAGACAAAGCTTGGGGAGCTCATCTAAATGGAAAGTGGATACAAGACATGTGGCCTGCCAGACTTCAACATCTACATATCAACTTGAAGGAGATGTTAGCAGTCCAATTAGCATTAATAGCTTTCAAGGATTTACTTCTTCCAGGGCAGGTGTTGGTTCTAACAGACAACACAACTGTCATGTGGTACATCAACAAGCAAGGGGAACGATTCTTATCCTCTATGCAGACAAGCAATGATTTTGTGGGAGACTGCTCTCAGTTTACAGCTGAATCTTCAGGCAAGGTTTCTGCCGGGAGCACAGAACTCCTTAGCAGATGTGTTGAGCAGACAAATTATGGATCCCCACGAGTGGAAATTGGATCCTCATGTATTTCAGAAACTGACAGTGTTATGGGGAACTCCAGACATAGATCTGTTCGCTTCTCCACTAAACTACCAGCTGCCAAAGTTTTGCACAAAAGGTTTCATCCCACAGCTTGGAAAGTGGATGCTCTTTCATTCAAGTGGAGCAATCTTCATGTGTATGCCTTTCCACCTCTGCCTCTCCTCCCAAAGGTACTCCTGAAGGTCAGACAGGACAAGCCAAAGATGATTTTAATAGCTCCAGATTGGCCTCGACAGCACTGGTACCCATTACTGAGAAGTCTGGTACGGGAGCCTCCATGGCCTTTGCCTTCGATTCCACACCTGCTGTCTCAGGAGAACAGTCATTTACTCAATGTCAAACTTCACTCTCTACATCTAACAGCCTGGCATATTCTGTTTTAAACCCTGGAGGGTCTCAGCTTCCACAGCAAGTTTTGAATGTAGTACAAGGAAAGTGTACGCAGATAAATGGAAGAGATTTTTATTTTGGAGTACAGCAAAGGAATTTGATGTTTCTAAGCCTAATTTAAGTGTGGCTCTTCAATATCTTACTGAGTTACTGGACAAGGGTTTGTCCTTCTCTTCTATTAAGGTTCATGCTGCAGCAATTTCTGCTCACTATGACTGTGACCCACCATTGTTTTCTCATCCTTTGTTTAAGCAATTCCTTAGAGGGGCAAAGAATATAAGACCCCCACGTAGAGCTCCTACTCCTGCTTGGGATCTCAATTTTGTGTTGGAGAAACTCACTCTACAACCTTTTGAGCCTGCAGCTACTGCCGAGTTGAAATATTTGTCATGGAAGACTGCTTTTTTGTTGGCCATTACCTCTGCGAGAAGGGTTTCTGAATTACAGGCCCTTATGGCGGTTGAGCCTTTCTTGATTTTCCATAAGGACAGGGTATCTTTGCGTACTAATCCTTCCTTTATGCCTAAAGTGGTTTCTAGTGTGGCTTTAAACCAAACTATTCATTTGCCTACTTTTTATGCAAACCCCCAAAATAAAGGGGAAAAGATTTTGCACACTTTGGATTTACACAGGCAGTTGCGATACTATTTGAGCAGAACTAAAGGGTTTAGGCAGTCTCAGCAGTTATTTGTTTCATTTGCTTTGGGTTCTCAGGGCAAGCCTGTGTCAAAACAAACTATTTCTAAGTGGATTGGGTTTTGTATTGCTTTCTGTTATTCCCATCATGGTAAGGTGATTCCTGCTGGGATTAGGCCTCATTCCACTAGGGCTACTGCCACTTCTACAGCTTTTTTAAGGGGGGTGGCAACTAAAGATATTTTGGAGGCAGCTACTTGGAGTTCAGTGCATACTTTCTCTAAACATTACCACCTTCCACTTTACTCTAAATCTAGGGCTGGTTTTGCCACTGCAATTTTACAGGGCATTTTGGCAGCTCCTAATGCTTTATAGTTTTGCCATCCTCCCTTACCTCTGCTTTGGGATTCTACCCAAGTGTAAGGACTGCAGCAATGTGAGATGAAGAACATAGTACAGTTTTGTACCTACCATAAATGTAGATGTTCAAGATCCACATTGCTGCAGTCCAATTTACCCTCCCTCCTTCCCCTCTGTAGTTAGAGGCGGTTGTGTGGTTTGGGTTGTGAATATTGTGGATATTGTATATATTGTACATATGATTAGTGCAAGGGTGGTTGGTTGTTTTTTGCTGTCTTTTGGTTTTGACCTTTCTTTTTAGGGTCTTCTGACATCTGGGGCAAGAAAAGACTGAGGATATGACGTCGGTCATGCGCATTTGTACACTGACGTTCTGATGTCAGTCTTAAGCGCCTTGACCGACGTCAGCCTAATACTTTGATATTCGGGCCGACCGAGGACAGCGGACTACCCAAGTGTAAGGACTGCAGCAATGTGGATCTTCGAACATCTACATTTATGGTAGGTACAAAACTGTACTTTTTATTACTGGTTGTGGCGCCCGTGCCCTGGTCCAGTAATCAAGGAGCCTCAGTCCTTACCACTGACACCAGTGAGGGGGCGTCCTCATTGGGAAGGATAACAAGTATACACGCAGTAAAGTATAATTTCCCTTGAGCACACACAGATCACAGTCAGTGGCTGTTTTTTCCCTTTCTGTCCAGATCCCCAATAACACTCCCCACTGGTATGGCTATAGGGTCCAGATCTCAGCCTAGTGGTCAAGCTAAAACCTCCAGCACCCTCTGTCCAACCAGTGCTTCATTTCCCAGCCTAAGTAGCTGACACACACACACACACACACACACACACACACACACACACACACACGTGCGCGCGCGCACACACACACACACACACACACACACACACACACACACTCTAAGATATGAGTTCTATACATACACACAGACACTCCTGGTGAAGGCTGGCATGAGTTCTCCAGCTATGCCCCTTCCTGCCAGTCTGTAAGGTAGTACGAGCTGCCACCAACCACTAATATCAGCTACCAATAAGGCCCTTACCAAAGGGTTTCCAATTATACTTTGCAATATTATTACTGATATCCAAATAGTAATTGTGACTGAGCAGTAAGACTATTGGAGTGGCTTTGTATAGTATCACTATACACATGCAATGTACTCTAGAGCTTAAATTATCTCCACAAAAAAACAGTCACAGTTGAAAGGTTTAAAATATTTAATAATAAATAATAACACAAGACAATACTTACTACACAGTGCTAAAGTTCAGACATCATAGGAAAATGCTTAAAATAATATTGTAGAATAGTTCTGACATAAATATAGAAAGCAGCTAGACTAAACTTACTATTTTCTGTCTTTTCCCAAGACCAATCACAGTTCTAAATAAACTTGTATATAGAGCAAAAGCAGAGGTACTGGTGAGTTGTTGTCAGCTTTAGACAAAATCCAAAATGCTCTCTCTCTCTCTCTCTCTCTCTCTCTCTCTCTGAAACAGTCTTTTAAATTGATAATACATCACTGCTGACTCATTTTAGATTACATCGTTCTTCTCTGGTTCCCAGGCTAACAGAAACTCAAAGTTTAACATATTTTTGATCTTGCACCTGGTCAGGAAACCACTGCAATTAAAAGACATTATAGATGTAAAATCTAGCAATTAACTCTGGTCTCAAAACAATGGAAAGTATCTGCTGGCCCAGACATCATGGCTCTGAGTTTGAAATCAGTCATACAATGCTTGACTTAGCTTTCTTCCAGCAGAGTGCACTGTTGTTGCATTTTTGGTGTTCAACATTTTAACACAATTTTCTTACATTTAGGAGAACAAGCCTGTGGCTTATATTAATATTTACAAATGACAAAATTATCTACAAAATTCTATCTAGCTAGGCTGACAGTGTTCACACTGCTGTAAAGAGAGAAATCAATTTGTATAGGTTTACTGTGTTTTTATTTAATGTTTACATTAAGCTTACTCTGTAACAGCTGGTCCCTCTCATCACTTGTTCAGTACATTCTAGGCAGTAAATTAGCATTAAATACAGAGATATTCCACTGTTTCCAAACATATTTTGTAATGCCAATCAGTGTTCTATAATCTACATTTGTATTTTGTTGCATTGTTTCCTAGTGTGTTTCATTAGAGTTTGCATTCCAGACTTAAGTACTATAACTTCAAATTCTATCTTGTAGAAATGGAAGTCCTGCCATAATGGCAGCTTTTTTTATATAAGTATAGCTTTATGTACTGTGAAAGAACCAACCATTGCTCAATTTGCAGTATAATTTCTTAATTCACAAGTGCGGCAGCCATAAATCTTTACTGAATCTGATTGTATACTGCAAGTAGCTGACTAAGGTTGTTGTTGTTTGTCTTTTGGCTTTTCCCGGTAAGGGGTCGCCACAGCGGAACTCCGTTCCGCTAATTATTGGCAGTAGATTTTTTACAAAACGCCGAGGTGCCAGCTCGATGCCCAACCTTCAATGAAGGCATGCACATTTAGTTGACTAAGGTAACAGTTTAATATTGCATACTATATGTGTGATTATGAGGTGGGTTAGGAGTATTTTAACACAAATTGTCAATTTACTAAAGCTGGCCATTTTGTTCATCTTTTATTTTCTATTCCATACATTTATAGCAAGTTTTGAAAACATATTTGATTTAGGAAGGCAGAATGCTAATGCTAGTTAGTATTAGTGTGCAAGTTTGCCTTTTAAATTTTTGTATTTGTTAATTTTAGTGTCAATGAAGATGGTATCAACATGCCTCGCCTCATCATTAGCCAGTTTAAATGGTTGGATAGAATAGTTGATGGTAAGGTAAGTGAGCTCTTTTAACAAATGGTTGGATAGAATAGTTGACAGCAAGGTAAGCAAGTTCACTTTCTAACAAATATTTTCTAAAATGATATTTTACAAAATTATGTGTGATGGGGGTAACCATAAGGTATAATAGCAATAACCCATGGCTGGGTGTGGGTAATGCTGAATTTACTCATGGTTGGCATGGTTTGCTCATTTGAGCAAAGCCTGAATGACCAAACAAAGCCAACAGTGGGTAAATCCAACATTACGCACACCCATCCATATGTTATTGCTATAATACAATGATAATATTTAAGAAAAAAATTGTATAAAGTTGCCATGGTGTTCTTCTACTTTAATTTTATGTCCTGGGGATGCTTGATGTACTGCTCATGCGTATGGGACTTATGTTCCCATGCTTACACAGTACATAAGGTGTCCGTAAGCTACTGTGTCAGTCGCAATGTTCTGCATACAGGAAGATTAAGGTACATTTTTCTTTTCTTTTCTTTTAATGTACCTGATTTTTTTGATTGCAGAACATTGTGGCTGTCTTAGTAGAGTACGAACACCTTCCAGATCTACAATTTTGTTTGTTGTCTGGAAGAAAACGTCTCAACCTCTTGAGCAAGAAATTTAGACAAAAGACATAAATAATGGGGACATAAAGGTCTGATGAAAGTAGGAACAGTTTTTATGTATTGCTGTTACAAATTAAGAAAATTGATAGAATAACATGTTTTACATTAGCATTAATTTCCTGAAGAGTTGTTGTTTTTCTTTTGGCTTTTCCCGGTTAGGGGTCACCACAGCGGAACTCCGGTCCACTTATGATTGGCAGTTGATTTTTACGATGCCGAGGTGCCAGCCCGACGCCCAACCTTCAACAAAGGCACGCCCATTCACGCAGGTCTTTCGAATGCCACTTGAAGTCTAAAACTCAAGTGCCTGTCATTATTTTCTAACTTTAACCTTTAATGATTTGCCCAAAAAAAAACACACACTTTTATGAGAAACATAATCTGAAGCAAAAATCTGGGCATTGTATGAAAATATGTACAGGTGAGAGTTATGACTGGAAGTTGTATATGCTGATAAGAAAGTCCAGCTGCTCAATGATAACGACCTGACTTTTACTGTTGGTATATTCTTGATTTACATCGAGCACTTTGGTTAGGCTGACCAATTAGCGTGCTTGTTTTTGAATGTTAATGGCCAGTCATTGTATAATTATCAGTAAATAAGCATCTATATAGTTAGTACATTTTTAGCTTTGAAGGTCAGTCATTTTGCATTTAATACACAGAGCACTGCTTGCAGTGGTGTTTTGTACAACTTTAATTCATAAGTTGTTTGTAAAATCAGGATGCTTACAAAACAGTTTTATAGTAGAAAGTGGCATATACTGGCTTCATCCTCCTGCTTAAAATCTTTAGTGAAACTATAGACGCTTTTGCTGCAGCTACTGTCCTGATCCAAGGGGCAGAAATTGACTGACTTTTTCAGACAGTAGCATATAGATAGTGCTGCTGAGTGGACTATAATCATAGCTGCTAGTCACCTTAGGATACCCCATCTTCTTAGCTGATGGCATACTCCAGATCTTTCTGCCGTGACTGTGTAGAAATTGGCAGTATTGAATGCTGTTTGGTTCTAGTGGTTATATAAGGAGTTTTTGAAGCAAAAATAATTGTTCCACATAGGTAGAATAAGCTGAATATATTACAGCTAAGGAGATTTTTGTGGTAATTCTATGGATCAAGATATTCAAGGTCCGTGTTGCCTCTGGAGCCTTACAAGTAGTTCAGACAGTACGACATTTATGTGGTACATAAACAGTGACAGGATCATACCAGTTTTGCTAGCTGTTTTACACTTGTGGTATCTGAAGTTCATAGATGTGCATTTAGTAGCATTTAACATTTTTCAGGAAACTGCAAGGTTTTGGCAAACCACTTGAGATGAGCAGATCATATGGATTGAATTGTTTTGGCAGTAAACTTTTAAATGGAAATTCTAGATCTTTATTATTTTGCATGATAGGAAGATTATCAGTTCCTCATTATCAAGATTTTTTTTTTGAGATCACGGATTAGGAGCCTCCTGTATGGATCTCTGTTGTACTATAAACACAAACATTCTCAGAAAATAAAAAGAGGAAAAAGTTCAAATGACTCGTATATTGAGAACAACCACCTTGGTTCTCTGTTTTAATGGAGATGGTGAATATTTTTTTTTTATTTGTTCTTCAGTAAGGACCTTCATATCAAATATGCCTGGGGGGGGGGGGGGGGGGGGAGTGCTGCTACAATCTCTACAAGGTGAATTATGTCACCTTGTAGCTGAATTTATAATGTTCGAAGTTTTGAACCTGGCTGTAGGATGTGAATATTATCAGTACTAAGTTTTATTAAAATGCTGGGAGTGTGTTAGTGATCTGTCACTGCTTAGAAACTGGTTTTGATTCTGAACAGGCAACTTTTCTCACCCGTGTTAGGTTTTTACAATATAGGAGGTAGTTCATTAATAGGAAGTCCTAGGTGTCTAAGTGGAAGAGATTTTCTTTTTGCTTTAGAATGAAGACTGGATTGGTAGCAATGCAGGTTTCTATGTCACTGCACTGCCTTCTACATCTACAGAGCAAAGGTTTTGCTTTTTCCCCATCAAGTCCATCTGCTGCACTCTGTCAGCTTGTGTACTGTGAGGGACTATGTTAGCTTTGAAACTTGTGTTTCAAGTCAGCATTAATCCCCCAGAAAACCCATTCTTGTATACTGAGGTATATGTTTTGAGTTATGCAGATTGTCAAAGCTTGTCTTGGAGTCTGTCTTTTTAGTCTGTGTAAAGTTTTTGTCCCTGCAAATAGTTCTTACAGTGGTTAAATCAGCTAGAAGAGACTTGGAGTTAGGAGCTCTAGTGTGTCATAAACCTTGTAGAGTGCTTTATAAATATACGAGACACTAGCTACTAATTTGTCCTTTTTCCAAAAAGTTGACCTTTATTTTATCCTTATCCTCAGAATCATCAGGAAAGGATTTGTTCTACAGGATTCTTTGCACACATCTCAAAGGATATATAGAAAGCCAGTCAGCTTTTTATTTCTTTGTATTTAATATGTTATGTTTTGAATCCATTTCATACTGGATCTCAAGATACTCCAGTTTTGTTATGATTCTACATATAGAGCAGTTCATCAGGAGCAGCCTTAGGTCAACTGGTGCCCTAGGCAAAAGGGCTCCATGGCGCCCCACCACCCAGTGCCCCCATCCTAGTCAACCTACACCAAATAAATACTGGAAAAGCACCCCTGCCAGAGCAGCGCCCTAGGCGGCTGCCTAGTTGGCCTATGCCTAAGGCCGGCTATGAGTTCAAGTGCCACTATCACAGCTTAGAGTGACTAGAATGCTTCATTAGAAACAAATTTATCTCTGAAAATACTTTTAAGTTACTCTTAAGGGATCTTTACAGCGGATTCCTTTCAGAAACTCGAAGTTTCAAAACTTCAAATTTCAAAAGGCTGAGACAAGATCGAAGTTTTGAAACTTCAGATGTTCTGAATGGAGATCACTGTATAGCATGGAATGGCATTTTTACCAGTTTCCTCACTGTAGTGTGATCTTGGAGTTGGTATATTTATTTAGCAGGTGGTGTGGGGGTGCAGGGGGGCTTGCCCCCTGCAAAAATATAAAATATATTTTTTTTATTTAGTTTTCGAAGTTTCAAAACTGTGATCTTCTGATCTCAGCCTTTTGAAGTTCAAAGTTTTGAAACTTCGAGCTTTAGAAGTAGATCCCTTTTCAGCAACTGTCTGCAGGCTGTATGTTTTATAGTTAACATGTTTTGCAAACAAAAGTCCAGAAAAGCACGGACAGGACCAAGAAGAAATAAATCCAAGGTGGAAAGCCGAACCAAGACAGACTACTGCTTTGTAAAAATGCTCAGAGTCTGATTCTTTAATGCGAAACAATAAAAAACACAAGCGCTTTCGCTCGGTCTGTGCCGAGCTTTATCAAGTGAACATACAAAGTGCTGCAAGGCTTTATATACACTGAAATTAATTATTAATTAATCAATTAAAAATTAAATCTTAAAAATGGTGAAGTTAATAAATTGTTAAAAATACTTTGTTGTTAAAAGTTAGACCTGGTGCGTGATAAACAGTAATGTTGTGTCAGGTTAGCTGGGAAAAAGCAGCCTGATGAGTAGGACCAAGGGTATTAGTATAATTTAAAGAAGTGTGTTCATGCTGAAAAATCATTCAAACAAGGTCAAAAAAATAATAATAATAAAATAAAAAAATAATAATAAGACATTAAGATGTTGAAAAACCACCGTTACAGTTGTCATAAAGTCCCCTCAAAATAAAAGAAGTTGAAGGGAATGTTCTATGTAAGTATTTTGAAAAGAATGTTTAGGGTAAAATCCTTAGATGATAACGATTAGAATATTATATAATAAATATGTACAGTAAATATTAGAGCTGAAATGTAAAATAATCCAAAAAAAACTGTAAGCAGTACATTTTAGCAATAAATTAAAATAAATTGTTTATCATATTTCACATGAAAATCTTTCGTATCAGCAATGAATGAGCTTCTCATAATCGAGCCTTTCTTAGCTTGAGGACACTATTTATGTTATTGTTGTCATTTAATCCAGGGTGTCTGCCTGCATCTAGTTTAAGTTGCCATATAAGTTCCTTATATTCAAGGGTTGTCTCCCAGTCACCTCCCCTAGCACCCGGGGTAACTTGCTCCAACAGTATGAATTTAAGATCTATTTCAGGGCAAGTGAGTGAATGCTTGTAGAATGCATTAGACTCCTTTTGTTTGCTTAAATCGTAAAAATGCTTGTAGAGTCTTTTCCTAAATGGCCTCTCAGTTTTACCAACATAGAAGCTTGAGCAGATGGTGCAAAAACCTAGGTAGACAACCCCTTTACTCCCACAGGTGTAGTGGTGATGTGATTTAATGTTAAAATTCCTGGAGGGAATATAAAGTGTTGAAGCATTAATAATGGCATGGCATTGGTTACAGGACCCACATTTGAAAGTGCCTGGTCATGTGTTAGAGTTATTAGCCTGGAAATTAGGTTTTCTTTCAAATAGTTCCTTGAAATTAATGTCCCTCTTTCTTACAAATGTAGGGTGTGATGGGAGGGCATCTTTGAATTCTTCATGAAAGGTCAGTACAGGCCAATGCCTCCTGATGATCTCCTCGATATCAGCGGAGTTACCAGAATAAGTGTAGATAAAACTGTTCCGGAAGATGTCAGGTGTCGCTGTAGTGTTAATTATACCAGAAGGTTGCCCTGTGCCAAGAAGTGGGGGAAATGTTGTTTCTCTATTGTCAATCACTTCCTTAGCTAAGGAGGTGATAAGGGAGACAGGATATCCCCTGTCTGCAAACATGGACTGCAAAAAATGTATTTCATCCAAAAAATCAACAGTGGAGCTGTACATCCTAGAGGCTCTAATGAACTGGCCCTTAACAATGCCTTTTTTCTGATAAAATGGGTGTGCACTTTGAAAATGCAAAAAAGAATTGGAAAAAGTAGGTTTCCTATAAAGTTTAGAAAGGAATGTTGAATTGTTATAATCTTTATATAAAGTCATGTCAAGATAGTGAAGTTCATGCTTGTTAATGTTGTGAGTGAACACCAAGAAGGGGGTAGTGGAGTTGATGTAACTAAAGAAATCAACAAACTGATTAAGGGTCCCATTCCATAAAATACAGATGTCGTCTAGGTATCTTCTATAATGGGTTAGGTGTTGAACCCAAGTATAAGAAAAGATGAACGTACGTTCCCATCTGTGTAAAACAACGTTGGCATAAAAGGAAGCGCATGAGGCACCCATGGCCACTCCTTTCCTTTGTCTAAAAAGCTCACCATTAAAGAATATAAAATTGTTCTGTAATAGAATTTCCATAAACTCCACTAGAAGGCCAGTCACTTTATTAAGATTAGTTTCAGTGGTTAAGAAATCATTGAACCACTCGAGCCCTGTTGGATGGGGTATACTAGGAAACAGGTCCTTAATGTCTATAGTTATCATAAGGAGTTCAGATGAGAAAAAGGAAGGTTGAATATCTCTGAGAAAGTCCCAGGAGTCTTTGCAGACGTGATCTAAAAGTGTATGTAAAAATGTATATAAAGCCTTGCAGCACTTTGTATGTTCACTTGATAAAGCTCGGCACAGACGGAGCGAAAGCGCTTGTGTTTTTTATTGTTTTTTATTGTTTCGCATTAAAGAATCAGACTCTCTGAGCATTTTTACAAAGCAGTAGTCTGTCATGTTTTGCAAACAATACAAATTATTTACTTAGCTTGTTACTTGGGTAGATGAGCTGGTCCATGTATCCTTTTCATTCATGAACTGGGCAAGAGTCATAAGACAGTGTAACAAGAGTTAACATTGTAAGTATAACAGGATTCATTAATATGAAATAGTTGCAGAATTCTAAGAAAGTAACATATGCATACCCCAGGAGAGATCTCAGTATTTGATAAACTATAATTAAGTGATTTGAGAAAAATACATGGAAAATGAGTAGTAAGGATAAATGTTCAAGAGAAGGAAGGGAAAATGTTAGAATAATAGAAGTGATGTTAAAGGTGGGGAAGAGGTAGGTTATTTAAGAAAACTAAGTGAGCTGAATTAAACATTTTTGCTGTGTTTTAGTTGTAGAACTGAGGAATGCTAGGGTCGTTCATTTTTCAATAACCCATGATCAGTGAAAATGAGTATTTATTTTTAAATAGTCCATCAAATTTGTTTTGAAGGAAGAGTATTTGTATCCATTTCTGATGTTCTCTGGGAGATGATTACAGATGGCTGTATTAATTTTTCTGAAACTTATTTGATCTATTTTTATCTATTACTTTACCAGACTGGGGGGGGGTCTTTGTAGGGTTAACCATTCACTGATGTTACTGTTAAGGTCGTGGAAAGAGTTTCTGATAACAAGTGTTTGTTTAAGGAGGGCAGTAGCTCTTGTAAAGGAGTTTGAAGCTTAGGGAAGAGCAAGTCAAGATCGCATGATCTGCAGCTGGTACCCAGTTAGTTTTTAAGGGTATTGCAGTAATGATCTTTGTTGCTGATTTACACTTGACAAAATTTCTTAATATTGGTTTGTATCAGCTGAATATGTTGACCAAAGAATTGCAATTGGAAGGATATAATTTAGTTCTGTTATTAGTGTGTGCTCTGCAGTTGACTTATAGTCTTGAGTAAGATGATTGGACTCTGAAAAGGAAATTTTTAAGTTCTTAGTTTGTCAATTGTTAGCTGAATGTATTTTTATATTTTTTATTTTTGGGTAAGAAAAGATAGGATTTGACGATAGACCCAAGTATATGTATTTTGGAATTTTGTGATTGTTGTCCTCTGTGATCCATAGAGATATATATCATCTGTTGGTTTTATTATTTTAGTTGTCCCTAAAAGCATGTGTTTTGTTAGTGTTTATGGAAAAGCAATTATTGGTAACCTAGCTTCACAATTTTTGTATCCTGTCACCTTGTAGCCGAGTTTGTATTGTTCAACGTTTAGAACCTGTTTGTAGAATGTGACTATTGTCAGCATTGAGTTTTATTGAAAATGTTGGGAGTGTGCTAGTGAGCTTGAGGAAATGTTGTTTGATGTTTCATCATATGGAATATTGGTTTTCTGATAGCACTGCCTGAAGGTTCTGTTGCTCAAACAGTTTTTACACCATTTTAAGACATTGTCATCAAAATTTAGCAACTTTGCTTGTGATGTTGTAATTTGTGATGCTGTAATTTGTGATTGACACTTTTGGACACCCTTTTAAGATCCATAACAAGCCCTATAGGTGGACCACCCCTTTCCGTATTGGTGTAAATTGTTTTGGTTTTAGTATATATTGCAGTAAGAGTATTGTGGCCATCCTTGAACCAGTGTTGAACCAGATAAAATACCATATTTTTAATATGCTGTATAATCTGATAGTAAAGTTCATAGGAGGTTAATAGGCTTGCATTCCAGGGGGCCATTGAGGTGCCTAGCCCAAATTCCCAGTTATCCCTCAGCACTGTCTGGTTAAGTGACTTGCACAAGTTCACACAGTGGGCAAATGAAGGCTGAGGGAACTGAATCCTGCATCACAGGAACTATAGCTCATAGCCTTAACCCTCTGTACTAGCTGCCAAAAAAATACTAGGCTATTAGTTTGAGACTATAACAGGCCTAGCCAATAACCAGAGGTCAGAGTCAAACCCTGTACCTTATGTCTCTGAGGTAAAGACCTTAGCCAGTATGCCAGCTCCACCTCCTCCCATTAGTTAACCAGTTAGGCCCACTGGACACAGTCTGTCTTCAGAAGAACCCAGGAGCAATGTCTAGTTAAGTGACTTCCTCAAGGTTACACAGTAGGCAAATGAAGACTGAGGGAATCGAACCCTATACCACAGGAACTGCAGCTCACAACCTTTATCCTTTGCACCAACTGCCAGACACAAAAAAGTGAACCCACCACTCCTTTACATACTGCGCATGACTCAGTTTTTTCTCAGTTGTTTCAGCAGTTAGACAAAGGTTGGTAATATGTTTGTAATCAAAGGGACAAATTAGTTATGAGATTTTAAATATTGAAATAATGATGGCATGCTAGAATTAGTCTGGGAGAATCTGTGTGATTAAGGGAATGTTAAATATGTGTTTATATTTTGGAGATGGTGATACACAGGATATAGAAGGGTGGCTTCAGTAAAGATAGATATTTTTTGATAGTTTTGTGTAGGTGTTTTTTGGATAGTTTTGTTTGAGATTTCTCTGAAGTAAAAAGTGATATAAAATTAGTTGGAAAGAAATTGAATGTGTTTTTGGGCATTCCTCTCAACTGTCCAGAATTTTGCAGAATATCCAGATTTTTCTCAATATTTTACTCTCAAAATGTATGGTTCTGTAGCAGATCATTTAGGATTGAACTCAGCAACTGAGAGACATTCGAGTTTTAACTTTTTTAAAAATGAATGCTTATGCAAAGTATGTTGTTCTGTCAACTTTCTAAGCTTATAAGAACAATATTTAAAATCTGCACCCAAGTGTGGGCCTTTGTTTTCCCCATTATTTTTGACTTTGTCCAGAATTCTTAAGCTGAGAGGTTGGGGAGTGTTTAAATTTGATAGGGACTTTATGTTGCATATAGATACGTTACGCTATAGTTTCTATAGTCATTAGGATCAAAGGTATTTACAAGGTTAGCGGTGGATTTACTACAGTGGTCAATCATGAAATGGATGTTATCTGGAGCTTTCATCCTATATTAAGGATTCAGAGCTTGGCATCCAATCTAACTAGATAAAAACAGTGAAGCCAAAGATAAAGCATTGTAGTTGTATGAGGTACTCTCTTTAATAATACGTTATTCAATCATCCTTATTCTCACAAACTAGATTCTACCTTCTCTATTGTCTTGGCTTTATTTTTTTTCCTTTTGTTCTTCTGCTGTGTTGGTGTGTGTATATTTCTATTGTTTGAGTCAAATGGTGACTTAAACTTTTTTTTTTTTTTTTTATTCATTTGTTGTCCATGCTAGTTTGCTTGATACAGGTGCCTGTTTTCTGTGGGATTCTCACTTAGTTGCATGAAATGTGGCTAATGATGTGATATTTTTAAAAGTTATAACTAATATTGCATATATCCTGACTGGGTTTCTGAACACCTTGCATCTGGATATGTCGTTAGAGGCTGGGGTCTATACCGCAATGGTATTATCATTGTATTAATTTTGGCATTTTGAGATGGATGTAGTGATATGGAATTACATCATTATCACACTGGTTATGGAAACAGGAATGGGAATTGACATGATGTTTGACACACACTGAAAACCTTTGGTGATGTGACTAATCTCACTGAGAAATTGGCTTCTAGTGGATCATTCCAGCTGCTGTGAACTATATATGTTAACCTGAGTGACAGCTGTGTCCAAGTTCAACACAGCAACGCTACCTATATTACTGCTATGAAAAAAAATCATAGCATGCATGACATTCTTTGGAACAGGACTGGAACCCAACAAGATAAAGACTGTGATGACCTGTTTTTGTCCATACCTCATGCAGCTTTTCTTTCTGCATACAGTATTTGTGTAGTTAACAGTATGCAAGTAGATTAGATGTATATGTCTGTTCCAAGAGTAAAAGTTACTGTTTTCCATGAGAAATATTAAATACTGTTAATTTTGGTGTTAGAATGTAAAATGTTGAAGGTGTGACACTCAGGGAGGCTTGCTCATGTGCAGAAGTACTTTCCTTTTATACTGTTAAACTGCAATCATTCAGTAACAAGAATTCATCAGGCTGCTGTTTGCTCATTTTGTCAGTTTGACAGTAAAATAGAGCCTCAAAGTACAAAGGTAATATGATAAGGTAGTAGTAATGTAAGGTTACAGTTAAAAGCTGTACTAGACAGGGAAACCAATAAGGTAGTCTGTAAGGTAATCACATAGAGACGAAAAAGTGTCCGCTATTGGAGCCTTTAGTAACTCCAACAGAGGTGTCTTATTAGTTTAAGAAATGAAGAAAGTGTGTTGAATGTCTGGGAATTTGAAAAAAAAAATATTCCTTTATCATTCAGAAGTGATTTATCTAGGGGAAGGGAAGACCGGTGGGGTAATAACGGTGCATTTTATAAAAAGAGGGTATTACTTTTTTTTTGTTTTCCATTCTTTGACTTGGTCATTATTTCTTTACTACATTTTCATGCTCTTCAGGATCTTACCAGTAAGTTAATGCAGCTGATTGCTGTGGCTCCCTTGGAGATTCAGAGGGATATCATCACCAGCTTGCCCGAGATACTCGAGGATGCACAGCACAATGATATTGGAAAAGAACTCAAGTAAGCCATGTCACATAACAATCGATTGTAACTGTATGAGCTTGTGTAGAGGCTAATAGTTCTTTGTATTAGTTGCTATAAACCTTGATGCTGCTGGTTTTGTTTGATGATCATATTAATTTACTTCTGTATTTAGCTTTTTTGATTCAACTCATCCATGTTTTAGAACTTGTTTTTGTTTTTTAGTGAATTACTTATTTGCAAATCCTCACCTTCTAGAATAGACAGAAACTTGATAGGTTTTACCCAAGTGGCTTATTTTTTTTTTCTGAATGCCTTTTATCTCATGCACTCATTTGTTACCCATTAGTAACCACTGAAATAAAATTCAGTATTGATGCCGAAAAAGCAAAAGGAGAATTTTGTTCTTTGATGAGTATACAAGTAGCAGATCATATGTTGTTAATGTTGATAAAATGCAAGGTTCTTACATTCCTTTTTGTATTATCAGTCTTTGCCTGTTTATTACTAGTAATTATACTTTGTGTCATTCATATCCTCTATAGTGTGGAATTACAGAGTTGATATTTAAGTTGGTGGGAGGGTTGGCATAGTGGTCAGGGTATTATCTCACAGGCACAAGGTTTAATTATTACCTTTGAGGGAAATAGGCTAGCCTTAAAATGGCAGCTAGCCTAGTACTTACCTATGATCCTATGAAAGAGCTCTAACCCAATCATCTGATGTATTGAAATATCCATGTAGTGTTTAAGAACTCTTGATATTTGGTCCTTTTTCCAGCCAACAGTAATGAATTATTCTACGAAAGGAGAGGAATGCAATATTTCTTATTTTAATGGGATAAGTGGACTAGCCACAAAGCTTTTTTTCAGTTGCAACGTTTTAGTAATGAGCACTACAGAAGAATGCATGGGAAAATTGTTATACAGAAAAATGTTAATACAGCATCAAAATACATTAATAAGTGCTGCAAGCCATGCTTAAGAGTAATGACATTGGCACCCATTTTTTGTCCCAGCTTAATCCCAGATGATGCACCTTCTACTTCCTGCATAGAACCATAGTTGCCATTTTTCCTGCCCATTCTTCTGTAGTCCCCACATGTCTGGGCGAGCATCTTTTCCCATTACATTCTTGAGTATCATCTTAAAGGTTAGTTCTGTTTTTAGTGCCTACTCATGGTATCTAAAACAAAGATCCTGAAAAATACCAGCCCTTGACCAACAGTTGTGGGATCCCATTAATTTTTCTCCTTCAGCAGTGCTCCCCTTGCCACCATACTTTGTCTTGACATTCGGCCATTTTTCTACAATTTTACCTTCTTCCATCCTCTCACACCCCAACTTTTCAGCTTGCCTAGCAGTCTGTTATATGGTGCAGCATCAAATGCTTTGAAGAAACATAGGTATACCAGTGTACATTGTTTCCAAGTTTTTGTGTTGTCCCATATCAGATGTTTTGGTAAATTCTGTTGTAGGCAGTGTCTTCAGCCCCTTCCTACGGAAGTGCTGTAGTTATCCAGTCACATAACTCCATTAAATTCACAAAACATTTCATACTTCCATTGTTTCTAAAACATGTAATGAATGTAGACAGAAAATAATATATAAAAAGTCCTTCTTAAAGAGCTATGCATAAGTGCATGTTATTGGTTGCACTGCTAGTCATGGCTGAGCTGCCAGTAGACAATGAATAAAGCTCTTGAAAGACTATTTTGCTGAAATCTGTGGTAAAAAATATATTTATTTTCTTCTTTTCATTCTACAAGTTTTATAACCAGTGGAAATATGAAATGTTGATGTTCATTGTATATATTTTTTTATTAAAACAAGAAACATCTTCATTAAATTATCATGTATGAAATAGGGCATGTTACATTTCTATAAATGACAGTAAACCGTAGCGACAGAATCTCTGTTGCTAACATTATACATTCCAAGCCTTATGATACGTAGCTGCAAACATTATACATCACTTTTAACATACGCAGTCATTGATAGTCAACCATTACATAGCTCATTCAAATCCTGCGTTCTTTTAAACCTCGTTCCTCCTCTGCATGTATTGATCCCACAGTTCCCATTTTTTTCTATGCAGTTTTCTCCTACCCTTTTCTAAAGATCCCAGTTCCTGTTGTTTTAACTTTGTTGCTATTTTCACTACTAATTTAGACTTTGATTTCCATTTTTTAGTAATTAATTTTTTGACAGCCATCATAATTAGACTCAGCAAGGCCCTACTATATCTAGGCAATTCCGATTTTGTATCATAGCTGAAAAAAGTAATTTCCCTAGTCACTCCAACTTGCTCACACAGCATCTCCAATTGAGCAATCTGCAGGGAATCTTTAAAGTCTACCAACTCATTACACTCCCAGAAAATATATTCCCAGTTACCTCTTTCTGCCCCATCACTCCTCCAACATTTGCTATCTACTGGAGGAAAAATTCTTATGAAGTCTGTTTGGGGTATAAAAATACCTGTGTAAGCAGTTCCAGGCAAAGATCTGAAATCTTCTATATTTTGTTGCATATTTGGGAGACATACATATATCACCCCCCCCCCCCCCATTGTTTCTTTGTGAATTGCTTATCTAATCTCTCTTCCCAGTCCTTCCTAAACTCCTGTGATTGATTCTTATAGTTATCATGCAGTCTTTTATATGCTCTCCTAATTATTCCTTTCTTAATGGCAATTTCTGTTCTAGAGTCTACAAAAAATTCTACCAGTGCTGATCTTTCGTTTAGGGCCCCCTATTTCTTTCTCTTTGCCTATACTCTGATATCAATCCTTGATATGGAAGGCAGTCTTTAGCCTGCAGACCAAATAAGTTCTTGGCATCTTCCCATTCTATTACCTTTCACTCTTTAGTTATTTGCTCCCAATACCTTGGTTCCTCTGCCAGTTTTCTCCAATACACCCCCCCCTGTCTATTGTCTGTATCCCTAATTGCAGTCATCCCTATCGGTAGAATCTCCTTTCTCTATTCTCGTGTTGGCTTAGTTCTTAGAAGACCTTCTGCTACTGAATGAATATAATATTTTGTATGATTATTGTTGTTTTCCTTAAAGGTCTGCATCCAAAATCTCAGTCTCTCCCTGTTACGTGAGCTTCCCCCCTGTTTCATCATCATCTCTTTCCACTTCCAATTATAGTTTTCTGCTTATGCTTTGTATAGGAGCCTTAACTGTGTTACTCTGAAATACCCCTTCAACTCAGGTAATCCCAATCCGCTCTGTTCTATTGGAAGAATAAACGTTTCTCACTTGACTGTTGCCATCTTCCCCTCCCAGGTAAAATCCTTCGGCTCTTTATTGCTATCCACAACTTGTCCTCTGGTTGATAAAAATATGCCTGACCAGTGTATAAGACTGAAGGGACTAAAAACATTTTAACTGCTTGTATGTTACTATCAGTATCCATATAACAGCGATTACATTTTCTCAGTGTTTGTATTGTCTTGTGTTTAGTCTGTTCCCACACATCTTTAGCTGCCACACCAGTATCATTTTTAATCCATACTCTTAAGTGCTTCATTTTATTATGTCCCCATAGTATGGATATTGCTGAACCAGTTTGTATGTGGGTACATATAATATACCACTTTTGTTTCATTAATTTTGTATCCCGAAAAGTTTGAAACTGTCTCAGTATGTTACACAACATTGTAATGTCTCTTTCTGGTTTTATCAGGTGTAAAATAATGTTATCTGCAAATAAATCCAGCTTTTCTTGACTACCATACCAATTATGTCCTTGAATTTCTGGGTCCCTTATTTTCTTTCCCAGTTTTTTCTAAATATAATGCAAATAGAGGGAAGGGAGAGATATTTTCTTACATACTGCTTCCCTCTGGATTATCACTGTTCTGTTGTCAGATGTTTGCCTCCCATCCACAAAACCACATTGATCTATAGCTATCAATTTTGGCATCACTTTATGCCCATAACGGCTAAAAGAATGGCAAAACAGTTTACAATCATGCTATAGTATTGAAATGGGCCAGTATGTAACTGGATCTGATGGATTTTTACCCTTTTTAGGTAGTACAGCTGCAGCAGCTTTCTTCCAGGATGTTGCTAGTCCCCTGTTCCTATCACCTTGCTCTAAATAACCTTTAATGTTTTTCCCCATTTTATATACAAACAATGGTTTCAAACCTAATACTTCTTTGATTTCATCATCCACTAAAAAAATATTCCACATACTGGAAATAATCTCTCTAACATTCTTCGTATATGGTCCATACTCTATTATGCACACTTTATTAAAACCATTAGAAATGGAATCTTTCTTGATACAAGAATTTATCCCTTTTGCCCTAGCTCCTAACAACAGTATATATTTTTCACCTCTTGCCCCTAATACATATTTCTTCACATCATCCATCATCTCTACCTGATAATTCCTATCTAAAAATAAACTAGTGATAAAAATTTAGTTCTTCAATAACATCCTCATAATCCGATGTCATGCGAATAACTCTCACACATTGCCCCTAAAAATATTGTATTTCATTTTTCTAGGATGATTACTGGAATATTCTAAATAAGAATTAGTATAAGTATTTTTCCTATAAATTTTCGATTTAAACTCATTGCACCCTTCAAATACATAGGTGTCCAAATATGGAACTCCCGAGGTGGAACTAGTAACTGTAAACTTCAGGTACTCACTACTAGTAATAGTTCCACCTCGGGAGTTCCACGGTTTGTCCAGGATACTATATAGGTAAGGCAGAGCGGTGTTTTAAGAAAAGGATATATGCTCACCTATATAGTATCAGGACTAAGGATAACAAAAATGCTTTATTTAAGCATGTGGAAAAATATGGAAATGAACATAAGTTTACTTTCGGTATTTTGGAAAACATTATTCCTGACCCTAGGGGGGGTGATATTAAGAATGTTTTGGCTTGTAAGGAAATATGGTGGCAGTTATTTACTGATGCCAACATGCCCCCTGGATTAAATGATTTCATATCTATTAAACCATTGTTGGACAGAAGAAGATAAATATTTAATATTTAATATTTAATATATAATTTGTATTTGTGTATTATTTATTAAGTATATTAGGAATATTTATGCGTGCATATATATCTGTGTTATTTTTGCATTTGTTATTTTTATATTTACTACATATGGTACCATGTCCTTTTAAGAATAATGGATTGCTATCAATTAGTTTGGCGCCTTTTTATGTATTTAAGTAGTTTGTATGAATGATTGATTGTTCTGATGAAGCTCACAATGCCTGTGAGTGAAAGCGCTTAACATTATTAAATTTCATTATTAAATTTCATCTTTGGTTCAACTGTTTCTGCAGTCGAGTTGGTTTTGTGCTGTCGAGTAGAGGAGCTGTTCTGTTTTGTTTCTGTGGTGGTGTGGAAGTGTTTCAGAAGAAGTGCTATGGAGTCTTTGTTGAACTGAAACACAATTTTCATTGTTTCTGATGCCAAATATTTTCATAAATTTCTTTAAAAATATATTCTGCTTTGTTATATTTCCCTTTCTGGGCCCCCAGACACATCTTCACTGTTGCAAATCAAATTCCAGTCCCCACCTATAAGTAATATTCCTTGCTGAAAGCTGATTATTTCTCCCAGAATTTTCTTTAGCTCTGTTACAGCAGTTTTCTATGGAATATAAAATACATGCCAGTGTAATCCTCCTCCCTTGCCAGTAGCCTTTTAGTACTACAAATTTACCATTATCGTTTTTTCCTCTTCTATTGCTATTGGATTCCTCTTGCAATTAATATAAGTACTCCTCTTCCTTTGCTCCAGGTAATCTGTTGAATAACCATCCTGAAAACCTTTCTTTAGCAAACTCACATGTTGAGTTCTTTCCAAGTGTGTCTTCTGAAGCATAGCTATTTGCACTCTACATTTTTTAACATAGTTCACTATTTTTTGGCTTTATCTGCGAGACCATTAACGTTTAAAGACCATATAGAAAGAATCATATCCTTGAGGGATTATTATTCTCGCCTTTTAAGTGTCTAGTTCCAGCTTTTGTGTTACATGAATGCACTCTCTGGCAATTTAAATCTTTTATACAACTGTTTCTTGTCATCTCCATTTGAGTCTGTGTCGCATCTTGCAGGACATTTTGTTTTATTGAAAACCTTCAAATAAAAAGACACACACTCACCCAATACCCACTGAATCCTACTAACTGAATAATACCACACAAAACTATGTACATCTTCAAATATTGAAGTTTTACCCCTTAATAGGAACATAAGTTCCAAACTGACAGCACACATGCAGACTCGAGCTTAACAGAAAGAAAGCTTATCCATGCTAAGATGGATGGTGTAGAGCCTGTGATTCTATTAAGTGTTGTCTGGTTTTGTCTCAACTTTATGGCTCTCTCAGCTGGGAAGCACTTGAATGTTTTCAGAAAACAATTTCTTTATCAGATTGTCTGCTAGTGACATGAGAACCAGCTACAGGACTGTTTACTAGAAAAAAGACCTTATAATATTAAATATTCTTTTTCATTTACTTGCTGTCTTTCAAAACTTCTTACTATATAAAGCAAACCTAGTTGTTCACCTATGTAAGAATGAGAAAATGCGCACTAATTTTCCTTTTGTTGTGCTCTTTTAACCAGCCCCCCTTTTTACATGGCAGTACCTACATTTCTTAAAACTAAACAGGAGAAAGAGCGAAGGGAGAAAGAAACAAAAATAATAAACAACACTTATTTACATTAATATCCTCATTACATTTAAAAAAAACTTTATAACATGCAGAGAAAATCATGCACCACTTAATACTGTTTAAAAAAAAAAAAATTGTTTTACTTACAGTTAACTTTCTCCCTCCTCTTCCCCCTTTCCTGAGTATTTTTCTGAACATTAATGACATGAAGTAGGGCGTATGCTTTGGAGTCCCCTACATGTTTAACAAAGTCCAAACAAGTCCAATATTTCCAGATTTTCTTGTTCTGTCCTCTTTCACAAATATAATTACTGTTTTGTAATTCCACATTTGTCAATTTCCAGGTTACTGATTTTTGTCTCCAAACATTAATTACATGAAGTAGGGCATATGCTTTGTATTCCCCTACAAGTTTAGCAAAGTACAAGAAAGTCTATTATACAATGACCCCCCATTAATATTCCAAAACATGCACGCTGATTAGTCAGCGTGCACGTTGTAAATCAAAGATTTATACTAGTGGAAAAAGGTCCGGTCGTCTTTTTTTTTTTTTTTTACAGCAACGGAGAACGCAAGATTTTTGCTTTTTAGAAACTGTCTCGCTATGTAAAAGGAGTTTAACATAGCGAGACAGCTTTAAAAAAAAAAGTAACATAGATCTTCCCTTCTCCATTGCTTTTTTTAAAGCTGGCTTGCTATGTTAAATGGGTTTAACATAGCGAGACAGCTTTAAAAAAGCAACAGAGAATCTCCATTGCTTTTTTTAAAGCTGTCTCGCTATGTTAAACTCCTTTAACATAGCGAGACACTTTGTAAAAAGCAACGGAGATCTTGCTTTCTCCGTTGCTTCCACCCACAGTTCTGATGTACTGCGTAAGCATACGCATGCGCAGTACATCACAACTGCCCCGGAATACCAGACAGCTGCGGAAGGGCAGCACGGAGGCATTATACAATGCCATTATTTAAGAAAAGTAAGTATTTTATTTCTTAACTAATGTCATTGTATAATAGCAATAACCCACTTCTGGGTGTGGGTAATACTGGATTTTACCCATGGTTGTCTTTGTTTGGCCACTCGGGCTTTGCCTTCATGACCAAACCACACCAACCGTGGGTAAATCCAGCATTACCTACACCCAGGCGTGGGTTATTGCATAAATATTTCCATATTATTTTGTTCTATTCATGTTCCTCTCCAGTGCACTGTCAATTCTTCTAATTAACTTTTGTGCTTTTTTTCTCTCTCTCAATCATTTTCCATTGAAACACTGGAAAAGGTTTCACTGACACTGTCTCTCTGTGGTCTTTATTACTAGAAGAACAAGAAGCAGAATCTCCTCATGTTTTACAGCTCACCTTTTATTGAACAAACTTTTGTATTTCTTCCTTAGCACGTACTTCATCAAAAAAAAATGTTTTTGTTCCTCCAGGGAAAAATATTTTAAGGATAGCTGGGTACATCTCAAGCCTGCTTCTCAACATGTCCTATATAATGGAATAAATGTATTTCTCTTCTGTCTTGCATGCAATGAGTAGTCATTCTCTAAAAGCACTCTATCTCCCACTTTTAGTACTTTGTCCTTCTGCCACAGTTTTGTCAGAAACAGCTCCTTCTGCTGGTAAGATTGCAATTTTACTATTAAAGGGCTAGATTGTTTTCTCATAGCCAGATTTGGAGCGTGCACATGATGTGCCCCTTCAATTAATTCTTGTTGTGGAATACAAGTCCAGTTTCTTCTTTGTATTTCCATAAAATTAATACAGTCTGTTCCTTCCAGCTTCTCTGGTACAGCAGAAAATCTAATGTTTTCCCTATGTGCATGTTCTCTAATTATTATTATTTTTGAAACGTTTCTTCTTGTGCATTCTTATATTCAGCCAGACTTTTCTTTATTGCAGCCTCTGTAGTTCTGTCACTGTATCTGAATATCTGCTCAAAGCTGCTTCCATTTTCCAGCTTTTTATTGTTTGTGTTAATGTACTCCATCAGTGTTTCATTTATTTTAACCAGGTCTGTGTGCAGCTGCTTTATACTTTCCTCTAGGTTACTGTAAGTCATGTCTGGAACTTGCAGTGCATCTTTCTGAACAACTGCAGTACTTTTCCCAGTCTGTGTTTTTTTCCTCAACTTTTGTAGCTGATGTTCCTCCAGGTCTTTTATATTTCTTTTTTCCTGGGATCTAGGCAGTGCACTTACTAGTCAGTTTCTGAAATGTACCCGGAAATCTAGGTCAACTGCCTTTCTCTGCTAAGTTTCTGTTTTCACACTGGGGAGAGCCAAAGTTAAGCTGTTACTCAGTGTGCAGCCATCTTGGAAATCTGATGTTCATTGCATAGTTCAGCATTGTAGTAATGATTCTTGAGACTTCTGCTACAGAAGGCCTGACTGTTGGGCCTTCTTCCTCATAAGTGGTCAAACAGAGTCCTACCTTGACACCAGGACATTGATGATATAAAAAGGACATTGGCATATGCCATTTTCTATTCTTTCTTGCTGCACTTTCCTCAACATTAGATACATATTTGATTTCCAAGGCAGTGGCTGGCTGAGAAGCACAATAATTATATCACTTCCACTGAGAGAACTGAGAAGGAACTAAAAAGCCAACTAAAATTGAAAATTTCCAAGAAATTCAGTGATTGGCTAGCATGTACACTGAGTGCCAGAAAAGGGAAAGTTGGGGAAAAAAGTATAAATTAGCTAGAAAAATATAAGGAAAAAGTTTTGGATGAGAAGACCCTGAAGACAGAACAGCAGAAGGCAGACCTGTGTACAGCTTAATTATAGGAGATGGCTTCCAGTAAACTTGAAGGAAAACCATAAATCGGATGCTGTGAGAAATGTTTAAAAATAAGTGGGACTTTGAAAGAATGTATAACAACAAATGAAAATGTCTGCAAGAATAGTAGTACTAACTAGGCAATCAGATGAGCTGCTAAATCTGAAGAAGGCAGAAATCGAAAGGAAGGAAAGAATGATGGAGAATGAGGCAGTAAATAGACATTTTTCGGAAAATGATAGATTGAGAGGATAGTGCATGCAGAGAAAATGTGAGGCTTTCTGCAAAACCAGAAAAGCTGAAGGAAGTGCACTACGTTATCCTTATGAAGGCACAAATAAGTAGTTGGACAGGTGTCCCACAGAAGGGTCTGTTACATGAGAGGGTACACGGCAAGTGTACTTCCAGGTTACCTAACAGAAAAAAACTAGGACCCATATCGGTTAAAATGCAGTTATAGCAGCAGAAAGAAATGCTTCTGACAAAACTGTGGCAAAAAGGAAAAGTATGAAGTACTGGCGATGCCAAGGTATTTGTCAAAAATGTGAGTAAGGTTGTTCCCATCATCAAGAGTTGTCCTGAAGCTGAGGTGAGATTCCAGCTGTTATATCCAGCAGCATTTTAAAAAGTTTTTTTCTAGGTGGGTAAAAATATATGTAGAGGCAGAATTGGCTTTGGAGGAAATAAAGTACAAACAACAGATCTCTAGTCAGCAAGAGAGAGGACTCTGTTTACTATCGTTAGTTTGAATGACAAAACATTTGCCGTTTGAAATAACAAAAAGTTAAACTGAAACAAAACATTTCCAGCGTACACAATGTTGCCCCAAATGATCAACACATTTGAGTCGACATCATCACCGAAAATGTGACGTGATAGCCCTATAGGAGCTGATGTAAATCAAAGTCCTGTACGACATATCACTTTTTTGCAGGGGGCAAGCTCCCCTGCACCCCCCTGTGGGGGTCTGTGCCCCCCCACATCTCCTGCTACTAATTTATTCCAACTCTGAGATTGCACTGCAGTGGGGATATGGATGAATTTTCTATCCCCACTGTACCACGGTCTTGTAAATATAGTTGAACACACTTATGCGAATGCAATAGTTTATTTGCATAAGTGTGTTTGATTATCCAACTCGCTTTTCATTTTGCGAACAAGATTCTGATTTTCGGCAGCATAACTGCCGACAGCATGTCATTCGCAAAAATGATAGTAAACCAGAGGATTCCATTTCTGGATCCTCCACAAGTGAAAGTGGTGTAAAAAGGGGTGGCAGAGAGATTGCCCCAGTGAAACCAGTTAACTTATTTCAAAAGGAAATGTTTGTGTAATAGAGAGAATCCTAGGGCCTGACCAAAGATTTAAGAGTAGTTTAGATTCAAACAAAATGTCAGTACTACAAGACGGTGAAGAACAGGAAGATTACTAATAGTTAAGTGAAATTACTGAACAATAGCTGAAATAGAAAATGTCACTCCCACTGTGAGTTGCTTGAACTAGTAGGAAAGCTTGAAGAACATGAGTTCTGCTTTGCTTCAGTCAAGAGAAGTTGGGATTTGAATCAGATGCTGATATGATAGGATAAGGACTGTACAGAGGACTATTAATAGAGAACTTGATAAATAGTGGGGGAAATCCTAACTTTACTATGTTCTGTTTAATTTAAGCTGTGCAAAATGGAGGAGAAAAATATAAGTGGAATAGCTTTTTATTTATGTTTTATGTTGAATCTTTTAAAATTGTTGTGAAATGATGAAATGCAGTACAGTACAAGTATGTTTATAAATGTAGGCATGAATACAGTGATACATAATATGCATGGGGGAAAACTGTTTACTTGAGAGGTAATTAACTGTATTAATAGTAAGCCATTTAAAAGTGGCTTGTTGCTTACATTGTAGCATGACAAAGAAAATCTTGGACTTTGGAGGGTAGAGTCCAATAATGCTTATGTGTACAAAGTATCTTATAAGAGCAGACTAAAGGAATATATATTTAGTGAAGGCTAATGCTTTTCTTCAGTTCTTTTAAAAAACTGAAAAAAGCCTTTTTATAGTTTCTGTATTTTATATATATTATTTTGCGGGCACTTTTCAAAACCAGATATCCTAGCAGAGTGCAGATGTCTGTATTGTCTAAGTGGTGATTGACAAGAGTTGAACTGATGTACTTGAGGTAAAAAAAACAAAACAAAAAAAACTCAGTTTTGAGATGTTCAGAGCAGGTCTGTGACCTCTTCAGTCACTTGGTTATCTCTGACTGAACTGTATTAAGGGAAAAATTAATGTAGAGGAACTCCGGTATTAAATGTGCTGAATATAAAGTCCCAGAGGTATTTTTGCATAAAGCTAGTCAATGATTTTTTATAGAGCTAATTTAAATATAAAGAGAATGTTTTCTACACTTGAGAGGGGATGCACATTATGTTTCAAGAAAAATGACACAGTTGTGTGTAAAGGGCACATCATGGCAAGAATGCACTTATTGTTAAATGGTTAAGTGCCAGTGCAGGTTGCAATAATGAAGAAACTTGGGATTCCGAGTTTTTGTTCTTTCAGTTATGTATAGTTCTTTATTTTGTTTGTTAAAGGGATTTGGGGAAGGGTATAGCAAATCAAAGCATTTGGAAAGATGTAGTATGAGCTCAAACAAACTTGAATTAGGAATTGAGTAAAACTCAAGCAAGTCAAGTGTTACAAAATATACATAAGCTGTTAGCACAAACTAATATACATCAGAAATTATGTTCATTATAAATGATTATTCAAACAAAAAAATTGCCTTTTTTCAGTATTAACATGGAATGCAAGTGAACTTGGGGGCATAGCCAGAAAAAAGTAGAGATTGTTGACCTGTATTCGGAAATGTCGATTGCAAATTGTCACATTGCAATAGACACATTTGGATAGAAAGGAGAATATGAACTGTATAAAAAGGGGATTTCAGTGTGAATATTTTGCAGAATATTAGGGACAAAGGGGAAAAGGGTGTTTTGATAGTTATTAGCCTTGTATACACCTATGAACATACAAGAGATGCTCTAGTTGTGTGAAAAGAGAAGACAGATAATGGAAGATTGTGGCAATGAAGGGATGCTAGCAAGGAAAAAGAAGTGCCTTGCCATTCATCTATATTCCTTCTAAAACTGCAATTATGGAGCTTAAAAGCATTATGGGAGAAATAATCACTTTCCAGCAGGGCTTATTACTTCTAGGTGGTGACTGTTATTCAGTTTGTAGCATGGAAGATGTGTCATTGGGTCTTAGAAGGGAAATTATAACTGGAGAAGGCAGATTTTTAAAGAATTGTATGAAAGTATTTGTTATTTAAGATGTTTCAGAAGCAAGAGTACAGAGGGAATTTGCATATTTTTCAAGATATGATAACTGCTATGCTGAACAGAAACTGTAGATCACAGGATCGTGTGCATTTGGTTGAAAATGTTAATAATATATAATCTTGTATCTGTAAGAATTAAGACAAGGTTGCAAGAAACTAAAATAAAAGAAAGACACTGGCATTTCCTCACATATTTATTAAAAAGAGGGGAATTTAAGGAGCGAGTAGTAAATAAAATTCAAGAATTTAGTGCATATAGAAATCATTCTACATGGTCTGGCTATGGGGTTGGGTTAAAATGAAGATGGATTTCAAACATATAATGAAATTAAGGCAGAAAGAGCTATGAGAGAAAAGTAGTAAAATAATTTAAAAGTTTTGTCAAAATTCAGAATGTTGAAGATGAGGAGAGAGTTAGCAGGTCAAGAAGAACAGTTGCAGAAAGCTAAGAGCAAAATAAGGGAGCATTTGGGACAATGTACAATAGGTTAGGAAATTATAGTTAAATGGTTGATGTTAAGTTGTCAATCTCGCCTTCATTCTTGCTGGATGGGTTCGGAGCCGATCCTCGGCTCCGACTCGGCACTTGCTTTAGCTTGAGAACTCCTTTTACCAGCTCGAGGCAACCCTATATCCCATGATGCAAGGCGGAACTACCTCAGATCTCGTTTGCCGCTTAGCGAAAGAGGTCTCCTTTGCCAGCTGAGGTAAGTAGTTTTTGTCAAAAAAAAAAGCTTAGTTAGGGAATTATTTCTCCCTTTTTTCCCCTTCATAGTGTGTAGTATTTCTACAGCTCACCCTATTCCCCTTATAGTTAATTTTGTTACATAGTTGTAAAACAATTTTTAGTTAGGCCTAGACCCCATTGGTTAATCCCTACCTGTGTGTCTGTGTGTTTGGGATTAATTGTGTGTTTGTTGGGGTGTGTGTTATTTCTTCCTCTAGGACTATGTCAAAGGAAGGCAAGGTCTCAGGCTTCAAGAAGTGTGACTCGTGCTGTCAGAAAATGTCTCTGACAGACGGTCACACTTCTTGTGTTTACTGCCTGGGGCCTTTGCACCTGCAGGACTCCTGTGCTTTGTGTCACTCTTTTAGCCAGAGAGTCCTGCAGGAAAGGAGGAATAAATTGATCCTCCGTGGCTTACTTAAGCCAGAAGGTTCTCCCTCTAAAACAGGGTCTAGTAAACCTTCTAAGCCACCGAAGGTTCAGGCTACAGTATCCAAGCCTCCTCCGGTGGCTCCGGCTCCGTCGGAGCCGAGGTCGGCTCCGGCTGGAGCCGATCTTTCTGCTTCCAAGGTAGTGGGTTCGGCACCGATTGGTTCCGACACCCGGTCTAGTGTGGCCTTGTCGGCTCCGGCTGGAGCCGACACTTTATCCAGCATCGGAGCCGAGAAACCTTCGGCTCCATCTGGAATTCAGGGGACTTCGGCTCCGATGACTTAGTCCCGAAAGAGGTCTCGTTCCCCTTTGTTGGAGAGTATCCACTCGGCTCCGAGGTCTCCTCTTTTGTTGGAGCGGAGCCATCGGAGCCGATCTTCGAGATCTTCCAGGCTGTCTGACCACGACTTAGAGAGGGTGGTAAGCAGGCTGTTAAAGTCGCAGGCACTGGCCCAAATGCTCCATAGCCCGTCTCAACAGACTTCGGCTATTGCTTCACCCCTTGAACTTCCTCCTCCGACTCCCCACCAGAGTTCGGGCGGAGCTTCGGGACAGCGACTGTTTGGCGCGAGCCGATACATCCTTCGGCTCCGTCGTCTTCGGCTCCGATCTCCTCCTTGAGACCTTCCTTGGAGGGATCCGGTCGTCGGGTTTCCCTTGTCGGCTCCGAGGGGGCTAGTGGCATCGGACCCTTGTCCGACCCCGCTCTCCCTCTCGGGCTTGCTTCGTAAGCTCAGCACCGACATCGGCCTCGGAGCCTTCCCTCTCAGTGGAGCCGGGAATTCCTGTATCCTCGGAACGGGGATATTCCGTTCTCCCGGGGAGGGGAGCCTTTGAGGTGATGAGGAGTGTCCTGGCCCCTGAGCCAGGTCAATGGTCCATCCCTCTAGCTCCTCCCTCTTTGGTGCCTGTAGACACCTCTTGCCAGCCTCTTGTTCTCAGGCCCAGGGATCCATCGCCCCAGGTTTCCCCATTGGGAATTTCCTCCTCTTCCGAAGTTTCTCCTGATCCTGCAGGTGAACCCCCTCGGAAGAGGACGTGTAAGAGGAAACACACAGACTCCCCCGAGTCTACTACATCTGATACCGACTTAGATGAGTCTGAGGGTTCCCCACGATCCCCCTCTGAGGATGTCTCCTTTTCAGACATCCTTGAGCTCCTCAAACAGAGGGGGAATTGGCCATCCATTGATCCCTCCGAGGATGAGTCGGTATACCTGGAGGCTTTTGGATCCCGACCCTCCACCTCCTGGGTGTCTCCGCCTTTCGACCCACTTATGCAGGTAGTGGCTCGGAAGGCGTGG
The DNA here is from genome assembly GCF_019279795.1 of Protopterus annectens. Lineage (NCBI taxonomy): Eukaryota > Metazoa > Chordata > Ceratodontiformes > Protopteridae > Protopterus > Protopterus annectens. Next base: position 1,050,604,809 of record NC_056739.1, read on the forward strand.
GCAGCTCCAGATTCTGTGGAACCTGTCCCCAGGAGACCATCCAAGTTTATTATGGCCCCTACGGATAAACAGTTTCTTTCCAAGGGCGTCTCTGTGGATGCTATGGTGGTGGCGGCCACTAAGAAGGAACTGGCGGATCCTTCAGTACCTGTCCATCCTCCTAACAAGGATTCTAGGACCATGGACAGGTATGGAAAGCGGATGTTTTCTTCAGCGACCTTTGCTATGCGTTAAGCTGAACTACCTTTGTCACTTCACCAGGCTTCAAAGAGATATTCTCAAGGAACTGGGTGAAGTGGTCCAGGATCCTTCTGCTGCTGGGGCTCAAGAAAAGATTGCCTCACAGCTAGCAATCCTGAATTCCTTATCCAACTCCTCCATGCGGCTCATATCCTATGCAGCCGATGGAGCGAGCAGGGCCGCAGGCACAGGAGTGGCTCTTAGACGCCAAGCCTGGATGCGGCTTTGTAATTTTGCGGACCCCTTTAAGGCGTCCTTCACCAATACCCCCTTTGATGGTTCGGCTTTGTTCGGACCTCAGGTGAAGGATACCTTGACCAGGTGTGAGCAGGACGGTAAAACTCTTTCTGCCGTTGGAGTCCAGTTTTCCACCCCTTCTAGACCATATCCCAAGGGTCAGAAGGGAGGGAAGATGTGGTTCCGCAAAGCCCAAGGAACTACACCGGACACACGTGGTCAGTTTACCCCCGAAGGCAGAGGGGGTAACAATAATAGACGCCGCCCTAGAGGCAGGGGGGGGTCCTCAGAACCAGGGCAACAGGGAGTCTCTTCCTGAGAAGCCCTTTCAGCACCCCTGAGGTGTTGCCCGACTGTCCACCCTTGGAGGCAGTCGGGGGAAGGATTTCGCTGTACCCAGTAGCCTGGCATTCCCTCTCACAAGATATGTGGGTACAGTCGATCATATCCGAGGGTTACAAAATCACCTTCGAAAGGTATCCCGTACCTCAACAATCCCTTCCAGACATCTCACCCGGTCAAAGGGATTTGACAGAACAGGAGGTTTCAAAGCTCCTAGAAAAAAGAGCCGTCCAGACTGTTCCGGCAGACCAAGTAGGATCCGGCGTCTACTCAAGATTCTTTTTGGTCCCCAAAAGGACGGGAGATTGGAGACCAATATTAGACCTGAGCAGTCTAAACAGATTTGTCAAGAAGGCAAGATTCCGGATGGTCACGCTTCAGTCCATTCTGCCCTTTCTGGGCAAGGACAACTGGATGTGCTCTATAGACCTTCAGGACGCGTACTATCACATAAAGATTCACAGGCGCTCCAGAAGGTTTCTCCGCTTTTGGCTAGGGACCAGTCATTACCAATTCAGAGCCCTGCCCTTTGGCCTCACTTCATCCCCCAGAGTGTTTACCAAATGCATAGCAGTGGTCACAGCTCATCTGAGACGTCAAGGATTCCAGGTGTTTCCTTATTTGGATGACTGGCTCCTCTCCGCCACCACCAGGTGTCAGCTTCTTCAGACCAGAAACTACACTCTGCAGCTTTGCAGGAGTTTGGGAATTTCAGTAAATTTCAAGAAATCTTCTCTGCGGCCTTGCCAATCTATCATCTTTATAGGCGCAGAATTAAACACCGTCAAAATGTTAGCCAGACTAACAGATCAAAGAATTCTGGACATCCAAAAATTTGTTCGGATTCTATTGCAGAGCAGCAAGGTCAAAGCCAGATTGATATTAAAGGTTCTAGGTCTTATGGCTGCGGCCATTGTTCTTCTATCACTGGCTCGCTTCCATATGCGTCTTCTGCAGTGGATGTTATTCACTCAGTGGTCGTACCACAGTCTTCCGATGAGGCACGAAATCTTAGTCACACAATCGTGCAGAACTCATCTGAACTGGTGGATATCTTCCCCTCTTCTTCATCAGGGCCGACCCTTTGTTCCCCCTCCTCCAGTTGCCACAGTTACTACGGATGCCTCTCTGATCGGGTGGGGGGGCATTATCAGGGCAGGATGGTCCACGGGACGTGGCAACCCATAGAATACCATCTGCACATCAATGTCCTGGAGATGAGAGCGGTGCTTTTAACGTTGCAAGCCCTCAACGACTTTCTTCCCACGGGGACTATTGCAGTACAAACGGACAACATGTCCGTGGTCTGGTACATCAACAAGCAGGGCGGGACCAGGTCCTATCCGTTGTGTCGAGAAGCTCTCAGACTTTGGCAATGGGCAATCTCCTCTCATCGGTTTCTGATAGCAACGCACATCCCCGGCAGGTCCAACCTCTTGGCGGACAGGCTGAGCAGATCCATTCTGATGCCTCACGAGTGGTCTCTCAATCAGTCTGTAGTGGATCCGATTTTTCTGAAGTGGGGCACACCTTGTTGCGATCTTTTTGCTACACCTCAAAATAACAAGTGCCCCGATTTTTTCACCCTCTTTCCCCTACCAGGCCAACCCCTGAGAGACTCTCTAACCCAGGATTGGCCCCGGGGACTTCTGTACGCTTTTCCTCCCTTTCCCTTGATTCCATAAGTCATTCAGAAAGCCACCGTTTTGGGGGCCAAGTTGATTCTCATTGCCCCTTACTGGCCTCGACAAATTTGGTTTCCGTCTCTGCATCGTCACCTCCTGGTGCAGCCCTGGCATCTGGACCCAGTTCTGGATCTCTTGATCCACCAGTCGGGTCAGCAGCACCGGGCCATTCATTCTCTCAACCTCACTGCTTGGTTGCTCCACTTCCTTCCCTAGCCAGGCTTCCGATGATCTCTGATTCAGTCAGAGACATCTTAGTGTCTTCTTTAAAGTCGTCCACTAGAACTGTTTATGCTAGCAAGTGGCGACGTTTTTCTATTTGGGCAAATTCCAGGAATATTGATCCTTTTACTGCTCCTGTGCATTCTGTTTTAGATTTCCTGGCTGAAGTTTTTCATTCAGGATCTTCTTCATCTACAGTTAAAGTTCAACTGGCTGCTATTTCCAAGTATCATGTTGGCTTGCATGATAATAACATTATGTCTCATAGATTATGCAAGGCCTTTCTGAGAGGAGTTTTTCTCCTAAAACCTCCGATAAAGCTTCCTCCTCCGCAATGGGATCTAAATTTAATGTTGGCATCCTTGATGCTACCTCCCTTCGAACCGTCTGCTTCATGTTCTTTGAAGTTATTGACCTGGAAAACTATATTCTTACTGGCTGTCACTTCAGCAAGAAGGGTTTCCGAGATTCAAGCTCTCTGCATTCGTTCCCCTTACTTGTTTTTTCATAAGGACAGGGTATCCTTAAGAACGAACCCGTCCTTTCTCCCCAAAGTTGTGTCTCAAACCAATATTAACCAATACATAGATCTACCAGTCTTTTTCCCAAACTATTCTGACAGAGCTGAACAAAAACTTCATTTTTTGGATGTCCATCATTAGCTCAGGTACTATTTGCATAGAACTAAACAATTCAGGAAATCGGACCAATTATTTGTCTCCTATGCAGAAAACAGGATAGGTCTTCCAGTTTCTAAAGTCACCTTATCCAGATGGTTGACTTCTACCATTTTTTATGTGTACTCTCTCAGAGGCAAGCAGCTACCTTCTAAACCGAAAGCACACTCAACCAGGAGTCTATCCACTTCAGCAGCTTTTCAGGATAGACTACCCATTGATACCATTTGTGCAGCAGCTACTTGGGCCACGCCTCATACCTTTGTCTCTCATTACAAGTTAGACTTGGCCTCCAGAGACAGGGCCAGTTTTGGTTCCACAGTTCTCAAGAGTCTGTTCCATTGAGCCACCTGGGACACAGGTGCTAGGGACGCAGTTCCATCCAGCAAGAATGAAGGCGAGATTGACAACTTAACATTTAGAAGTTATGTACCTACCATAACGTTCCATGTTAGTTGTCTTCTCGCCTTCTTTCTTCCTCCCTCCTTTCCCCTGGCCTGGACAGATCTTGAAGAGTTCCTATCAGGTTGTTTCCTCCTGAGCCTTCATATGAGGACTCTTGTTATGAACTTGGTTTTCCTAATTATGTTAGGTTAGTCCTTAGCAGGGTAGGTTAGCTACCAAACGAGATCTGAGGTAGTTCCGCCTTGCATCATGGGATATAGGGTTGCCTCGAGCTGGTAAAAGGAGTTCTCAAGCTAAAGCAAGTGCCGAGTCTGAGCCGAGGATCGGCTCCGAACCCATCCAGCAAGAAAGAAGGCGAGAGAAGACAACTAACATGGAACGTTATGGTAGGTACATAACTTCTAATTTTTTTACAGTAATCCCATAGCACAGAAATGTTTAGTATGAAGACTTGGACAGTGGAAAGTAGAAAGTGCTGTTGAAAAACTTGAGACCATATCACAAAAAGGTTACCTAGGAATACTGAATAGACAGGAAAGGTATTTTAACACATTTTTGAAAATCCTAATAGAGCAGAGGAGTGGGAAAATTGGGAAGAGACACTCTTGTAAGCTTTTGGAAATTTAAATACTCCAAAGATTGTTGAACTAAGCTCAACAATTAACAATTAGAAGAGTTAAAGGGCAAATAAAAATGTGATGTATAATCAAGCAACAGGGAAATCACTGGGAATAGATGGAATTCCCATAGAAATTTGGAAGCTAGGAGGATGGAGGCTGTTGGAGATTTAGAAGGCACTGTTTAATAATGTTTTGAATGAGGATGCCTATATGATGGAAGAAGTCAGTAGTTTTAGTATTACCAAAGGAAGGCAATGATTCCATGGACCATACCTTATATAGACCAATTTCAATCCTAAACCAAGATTTTAAAGCTTTTATCTATACTAAGAGAATGGTAAAAATGTGTCCAAATGTGATATATATGGATCAGTTTGGTTTTGTGGAAGGGAGATTGACATTTGATGGTGATATTAGAACACTGATGATTTGGAGGGGAACCAAATGTAAAACAAAACTATTATTGATTGGTTTCAATGTAGAAAAAAACATTTGATAAAGTTTGCTGAGAATTTGATTTGGGCAATGTTAACCTTTGCATTCCCAAATAGTATAATGGAGTTTAAGTGTATACAGTGGACATAAAAAGTGTATACACCCCTGTTAAAATCAAAAGATGTAGTACAGGACGGCACAACAACTCCTCGGCTTGAACAGAGTTCGATTTATTTTCCAATAAAATATTCCAGAAACCAACACAAAACAACTTTAAAAACTTAAAAACATAATGAGTTAAGCGCTTTCATCTGACAAATGCAGACTTCATCAGAACTACCATTTTTGTTTCAGTGACTGATTATATACATACGCATACGATTTTGGCGCCTTTAACTTATTTAAAAATTTAAAGTGATATCAACTTAAAAAAATGCATACAAAAACATCCTTTGTTGACAGACACTTAACACTGTATATAACTAAATGCTAACCGTATGCAAGAATGCACTGATCAATCTATATATAGATATAAGTTTTGCATACATAGAAAACAATCTATACATAATTTTCACGCAAAGGGTGGGATAAATATCTCATGACACTTGGTATAACAATAAATAATAAAAATGTAAAAATGTATATGTAAAAATACAATTGTACTGGTACCAAACTTGTATTGAATTGTTCCTAAAACATACTCTCTATGTCACACATAAAAACGGCTTAATGCTTATGTAGTCATTAATGCCTGGGAATCTGGTGGCATCAGTTAATATTTGCCATTTACTTTCTTTTTTAGCTAACATGACCTTCACATTGTCACCCCTTGATGTCATATTCACTTGATCTATTATGATAAATTTAAATTTGTGAAGTTCCCCATATTTGATTACATGTCTACTAAGGGCATTATTTTTATCTTTATTTTTAATACTATACATATGTTCATAAATACAACATCTTAACCGCCTTTCCGTTTTTCCTATATAAAACGCGGAACAAGTCTCACGAGTTGCCATATATACCACAAATCTAGTATTACAGTTGCCTGCCCTACCATTAATGTATGTACCATTAAAATTGTCTAATCTACATCCATCCTTTTCATTAATATAGCTACACTGTTTACAAGTACCACACTTCATAGTTCCTTTTTTCTTTTTTGAAACATCATGTGCATTATATTCTATCATCTTTTTCAAGTTTGGACCTGTCTTGTATATAAATTTGGGAAATGCACCTACTTTCTGTGCTATATTATCTTCCATCATAATCAATTTCCAATGCTGTTTTATAATATTCTCTATATATTTTACTACCGGAGAATAAGTTAATACACATACCCTATATATTTGGTCCTTATTGTCCTTATTACCATACAATGAAATAGAAGTTGAGTTACCCAATAAGGGTTTGTACTTCAAACCCCATTCTGAACTAATATATCTAACCACATCGGTAAGTAAATGTTCAGGATAACCCCTAACACTGAACATAGACCTGATGTACTGAATTTCATGTAACATAATATCCTTTGTCGATGACATTCGGGCAGCCCTGATACACTGCCCTTTGAATATATTCTTAAACACGTGTTTTGGATGGTTACTGTTCAGTGTTAGGGATCAAATATATAGGGTATGAAAAAGATGATAGAATATAATGCACATGATGTTTCAAAAAAGAAAAAAGGAACTATGAAGTGTGGTACTTGTAAACAGTGTAGCTATATTAATGAAAAGGATGGATGTAGATTAGACAATTTTAATGGTACATACATTAATGGTAGGGCAGGCAACTGTAATACTAGATTTGTGGTATATATGGCAACTTGTGAGACTTGTTCCACGTTTTATGTAGGAAAAACGGAAAGGCGGTTAAGATGTCGTATTTATGAACATATGTATAGTATTAAAAATAAAGATAAAAATAATGCCCTTAGTAGACATGTAATCAAATATGGGGAACTTCACAAATTTAAATTTATCATAATAGATCAAGTGAATATGACGTCAAGGGGTGGCAATGTGAAGGCCATGTTAGCTAAAAAAGAAAGCAACTGGCAAATATTAACTGATGCCACCAGATTCCCAGGCATTAATGACTACATAAGCATTAAGCCGTTTTTATGTGTGACATAGAGAGTATGTTTTAGGAACAATTCAATACAAGTTTGGTACTAGTACAATTGTATTTTTACATATACATATACATTTTTACATTTTTATTATTTATTGTTATACCAAGTGTCATGAGATATTTATCCCACCCTTTGCGTGAAAATTATGTATAGATTGTTTTCTATGTATGCAAAACTTATATCTATATATATATATATATATAGATTGATCAGTGCATTCTTGCATATGGTTAGTATTTAGTTATATACAGTGTTAAGTGTCTGTCAACAAAGGATGTTTTTGTATGTATTCTTTTAAGTTGATATCACTTTAAATTTTTAAATAAGTTAAAGGCGCCAAAATCGTATGCGTATGTATATAATCAGTCACTGAAACAAAAATGGTAGTTCTGATGAAGTCTGCATTTGTCAGATGAAAGCGCTTAACTCATTATGTTTTTAAGTTTTTAAAGTTGTTTTGTGTTGGTTTCTGGAATATTTTATTGGAAAATAAATCGAACTCTGTTCAAGCAGAGGAGGAGTTGTGCCATCCTGTACTACATCTTTTGAAATTACGTTGTTGAGTTTGCTGACTTAAAACCCCTGTTAAAATGCCAGGTTTTTGTGATATAAAAAATGAGACCACAATAAATCATTTCAAAACTTTTCCCACCTTTAATGTGACCTATAACCTGTACAATTCAATTGAAAAACAAACAAATCTGTTAGGGGAAAAATATAAAAAATAAAAAATGTACAGTGCGCTAGTTGCATAAGTGTGCACACCCATAAACTAATACTTTGAAGCACCTTTTGATTTAATTACATCATTCAGTCTACTGCATCAGACACACAAAGATGTGAGGAGTCATTTCTGATAACTTGAGGAGTTTGAATAAGGAGATTAAGCAGGTATGTCTCATTTCTTCTCTCTTGTATGTTATTTACTTAGAGCCTTTAACTAAAAAGTCAAGGGGCACATGTTCAGGGATATAACTGGTGTGGTAGTCAAGAAGTAGCAGCTTTGTTTGTATTCCAAAATTATTTTGTATACTGATATTCAACATAATCAGGAGGAAGAAGCATTACAGCATTTTTGGGAGATACTCCCCTTTCTAGTTATATTATTGAAATTGTTATTTTGTTTAAAGGATAACTTTTTTTAGTTTTAACAATGAACTTTTTCATCAAAAACAGGGTACCGCAATGGGGGCATCTTTTGCCCCAATGCTAACTTGACGATAGCCACATTTGAGCTTAGAATATTTGTATGAACAATATTTTTTTTAAGAACATGTAGTTAAGTACTATCGATACATAGTTGACTTGAGTTTTTTGTGTTAAGGGGTAATACTGTAGTTCATCAGTTTGTACAAAAGTTACAGGAAAACAAGTTTCAGTTTGTTTGATGGCTTACAGTTCAGACATGAGGTTAATTTTTTTGGATCTGGTTCTTAAGGATGCCAGTAATGAAGGGAAAATTATAACCTCTGTTCATAGAAAATTAGAGTGGGATAATGTATATTTACATGGATCTAGTTGCCATCCCCATCACCTTATCTCTGCGTTTCCTTATGGATAATTTTTAAGACTTAATAGATTGTGCAGCCAATATACAGATTTTTTAAGGAAATCTATAGAACAATGGAGATGCCTGTTAGAAGGGGGTATAATAAGCAGGAAGTATTGGATTCCCTACAAAAAGTTATAGTAAAAAGACAGAAGGTAATAAATTGTATTAGTGAGAGAGATGATATACAATGGATAGGTAATTTTAAGTATTTGGAATGTAGGAAGGATGGTAGGGTGAATGTTGTTTATTATAATGATAGATATACGAACAGAAGAAATCATGCCCATAACAGTAGAAGGGACATTTATTTTGTGACTGTGTATAGTGTCATTGGTGAACAGATGGTTAATTTATTAAAATACTATTGGCCCATTTTATTTAAGGATAAAGATCTGGTTAATAGGTTTAATGTTTATCCATATGTTTCTTTTAAGAAGGGCAGAAGTATAGCTGACATAGTAGTTCATAATAAATTTGTTCTTCCTACAATAAATATTCATAAACATATTGGGGTAAATTATGGTATGTCGAAATGTGGAAAATGTTCTCTGTATGTAATCAATTAGTGAATTATTTTCCTAAAATTAATAAGATGAAGTTTAAGCCTTTTCAACAGTTCATTTGTAATACTGAAGGGATTATTTATGTTTTACAGTGCCCCTGTGTTTTGTTTTATATTGGGGAAAGCCAGAGGGCTTTTAAAACTAGGTTTCAAGAGCATATTAGAGATATTAGGAAAGTTTATTTGGAAAGCCCTCTGGCTTTACATTTTAAAGATTTACATCAAAGTAATGCTGTATATTGAGAGGTTGTATTTTGGAGCAGGTTACATTACATATGGGTGAGTTGGGGACTCTGAAAGAAAAAAATATTGTACAAAGAGGCGGTATATATTTTAAAATACAATATCCTGGTTCCAGAAGGGTTAAATAATGAATGCAGTTAGAAGTATTTGATTGATTAGGATGTTAATTACATGTTAATTGTGTATTTTTAATCTAGTAGTTTTATGAATTGGTTTGTATTCCTGGAAGGCTTTTTCTGAGGCACTAGAGGTTATTAAACAGTATATTTTTACTTCTGTAGCTGTGTTTTTTTTCTGTTTGGCTTTTTGGTGTGGTGCTGCAAAATTTTTTGTATTTGACTAATCCTGAATCTGATATTAAGGTGATGAGGTATATTAAGACAATTTTAAGTATTTTATGGCAATACAATAAGTGATAGTAAAACAAAGTGGATATCAGTAAGCCATGTGCCTACGCATTAATTAATTTAGCAGTATCCAAATTTATGGGGAAACAAACCCCTGTCAGACCATGTAAAAGTAGAACTCTTTGATGCCCTCTTTGGACTACTACAGAGAATATGTTTAAGAAACTAGAGGAGAAAAGAAAGATTAAGCAGCCTGTCAGCTTTTTCATTCCTCAGCTCCTAGATATAGAAGAAACTACTCTACAAAGTATTGGCAACCTACCCTAGACAAGACTGTGGGAAACAGTTGTAGGATAAGAAGGGCCATTGCAAGAAGAAATGCTAAGCAGATTATAAAGGGAAACCTGACGGCTGTCTGGGACAGAAGAAGGAACTGTTGAGATTCAGCCAAGCTAATCCCTCCTGCCACTCGCCATCCACCCTCTCATCAGTCTTCTATCTCCCTTCCAGAGTTAAAGATAGGAGATCACTTATTCCTCTTAGTGAAGCTGTAGAAGACCACCACTCAGGACAAGTGTGTACTTCAAGTCATAAGACATAGATAATAGGTTACCTTTCCTAATTGAGTCAAAATTCTTGGGTATCCCTTCAGTCTCTGGGAACCAAGTAAACCTGGTCTCATCTCTGCTGCAAAAGTTCTTGTCACAAGGAGACATAGACAGATTGGGGGAGGAGAAAGTATCTGAATGAGAATGAGCACATTTTTACTCCATACAGTTCCTAGCTTCAAGAAAATGTCATAAGTGTTTTTAGTTTGAAAATCCTTAGGGGGGTTTGCTTCCTACAATCAAAACAATTTATTTTTCTTTATAACCTGACATGTAACTCTAAATACTTTTACAATGGTCTGGGAGGGGTTGTGTCATAAGCCAGTCATTTCTTCCTAACACTTACGTTATAGCTGCTACCATGTATGGAGCAACAATAGCTTCGTAGTTACATTTAATGAAATGCTTAGCATCTAAACCCTGAGGTTGTGTAACTCAAGCTCTTTTATTATCTTCTATCCCCACCAGAATTCAAGATGCTGCCATTACAAACTCTTCTACCTTTACACTTCCTGCAAGATTATTTGGCCAGTCTGGAATTAAAGGATATATAATTTCACAGAAGAACAAATTACCTTGCTACCCCTTCTGCTGTGAGGCAGTGTTGTTTCTGTCATATTTCCAGACAACAGTATGGAAGAATAATAATGTTGTAATGTAATTCCCTGGAGTGTGGGACTACGTGTCTTTCTTTGTAATAGTACCTCTAACAAAGTTGCACATGAGAAAGGTGTAGTGGTACTTAATAAGCAGATGGTGCCAGCATGCTTGGTCCTTGCAGTGCCCTCTCCCATTCCTACTCTACATCAAAAAGAGATCTCTGGATAGATTCATCAGATTCATTTCAATCTGGGGGTTCCCCTTAATGCATGTCTGGACAACTAGACATTCATCATAGATGCTTCAGGCATAATACTGGGGAAACAAAGCATTCAAGGGGCTTTTGACAAGAACCTCAGGAGGAGATAAATCATCATCAAATGTCTTACATAGCAAGCCATTGTAGCCATCAAGTGATTCAGTCCTGTTTGGCAGTAGGGGACATTGTATCCAACAGCACAACAGTGATATGATGCCTCAGCAAATGGGAAAGAGCCCAATCCTACCTGGTGTTCTGATTAGCAGTACAAGCATGGGTTCTGGCCAAGGAGTCAGGCCTGACTCTGTGGGTCTTTTGTATCCCATCTCAGTAGAATTATTTACTGTACCATCTGAGCAGGACAGAAATGGGACCATTCAAGTGAATGTTACACAAGGATGTATTTTTGGATTTGGTTCAAAGGTGGGATTTACTCAAAGTAGACATTTTTGCTTCTCAGGAAAATAAACCACTTGATATTTTGCACCAGGATACTTTTCCTTTTTGACCTGGGCAACAGATGTTTTCCCTGTAACCTGGGTAGGTCCATTTCTGTATACCTTTCCTTCAGTACCTTCAGTCTCCAAGTACTTATAGAAGATAAGAGGACAAGCCAGAAATGCTGCTCATAGCACCATATTGGCTGCAAAATAAATAAATAAGCTAACAGCTTTTGTCACCACAACCGGTTAGCAATTTACCTCAGCCACTGGTAGGTGAATCTGCAGTGCCCATTGTTGTACCTCAGACTAGTTGTTTTTACCCTGAATCCCTCTGGTATAGTACCTACAGCCACTGTGGACCAGGGGTGTTAACCAAGTTCTCTGTGGCTGTTAGCCCCCCCCCCCCCCCCCCACTGGGCAAGGGAGAACCTGTCTTGTCAGTGTTGGATGTTGGAACAGGCCAGGTTTCCCCTGTTGTGTCAGAATGCTATGTCCATCTGTGGGGAAGCTGCTGCTGCCATTAGTAACACAGATGGCCCCATATTTCCTATCAAAAAGAAGGAAACCAAGCGTGTGTCTACCCAATTTACTTTGGATAGGTGTAGTTTACTGGATCTGGCTTAAGGGTTTAATTTAGGCTATTGATTCTTCTTGTGAAATAGTTTCTGGTAAAAGAAAGAGGGATTCCTCTTTTCCTGAAGAGATTCAAGATTCTGAATCTGAACAGGAAGATGCAGTGACAGATGCAGGGTTTTCTCTTCAGATTTTCCTAAGATTTCAGTGGGAGAACTCTTGAGGTTTCTCAATCCTTCAGAAAATGCTATGAGTTGTTACAGAAGGATTTTCCAGAACCTATTCCTATTCCTCCTGTTCTGTTTGCTTTATAGGATGTGTGTGTTACTGCCTACAGTTTTCATGATAGTCAGCCAGCTGCCCATAAAAAACAGTTAGGATATGTAAAGTTCCTAATTTTTTAAAATGTTTATAACCTGACCCGACAGTTGTAGCTTTAGTTGACACTATGGCTGCCAAGCATCTTTCTATTTCTGATAAGTATGGGAAAATTACTGATAGGTATGGGAAAAAAGTGTATGCTTCTGCAACTTTGATTTTCAGAATTTTGACTTGTCGGTCTCGTCTGTTAAGGCTTGTTCTGATAAATTGTGAAAGTATGAGGAATGTTTTATCTGCATTTTTTCTTATGAAGAAAAAACTGCTTTAAATAACTTTGTTTCTTCTATTACACAAGTCACTACTCATTGTTTACGGTGTGTGTATGACTCTATTAATACTTCTTGCAGGGCTATAGCCACTGGTACTGTTTTGAAGAGACTTGCATCACTGCATTCTCAGAAACTCTCAGATAATGTTAAGAATGAGATTTTAAATTCTCCATTGAATAGAGATTCAGTGTTTGGCCCCTCTGCTACAGAGGTGATCAAAAAGTGTAATGAAAGGGGCAAGCAGATCCAGGGAATCTCTTAAGGATTGTCAGTCTTCTTATTTCAAATTTTCCAAGAATTTTTTTTACCTCCCCATCCAATTTTGGCAAAAAAATAAAAAAATGCCTCAACAAGTAAACAGATGTTTAAGAAGAAATGGCAAGGAGTTTCCAAAACCAAGGACAATCCGACAAGTCTGAATGACTTTTCAAGAGATCTTGTGAACCATCCCCGCTCTTTTTTTCTTCCAGAAAGCCTGAATCATTTTTCTGTCTTGCAACACACAGTTTCAGACAAATGGATTCTGAAAATCATTCATCAAGATTACAGATGACAGTGGAAGGTTTTCCACTCAAGACTTTGGTCACTGCAAGGGAATCCTTCAAGATTTTGGATATCATGGCATTTATGATTCTCATGATACCCCTGGTAAGACTGCACATGAGAAAGACATAGTAATGTCTGAAATCTCTTTGGTTCCAACATCAACACCTTTTATCTTTTCAAACCCAGGGCAGAACACAGCAAATATCTTTAAAGCCGGGACTCCCCTTCTCACTCCCTGCTCCAAAGCAGTCAGTCAGAGGTGCTTTAGACTTTGCTTGGGGAGCAGTTTCAGGAAGGATAAAAAGCATGGGGGAGGAGGGGGGAGACACCGAGGACAGGTGAAAGCACATAATTGTCAAGAAGATGCTTGCCTTGATCAAGGCACTCAATTCTCTGAACCATCTTTGGGACCTCTTCACATGGTTACAGACAATACCACAGTCCAGTGGTACATCAACAAGCAAGGGGGAACCAGGTCATACTACTTTGCAGACTAGCCATGTTGGCTTGGACTATAGCTTCACAACACAGTCTCATTGTACTGACATCCTACATTCCGTTAGAGCAAAATTGTGTGGCAGACAAGCTAAGCAAGACCAGGGCAGACCCACATGAATGGAAAATAGATCAGAGTGTCTAACAATATTTGATCCATCCATGGGGAGTTCCTCAAGTAGACCTGTTTGCCTCCTCTCTGAACTATTAACAGTCAACTGACAAGAATTTGTTCCATGACTCTTTCCAAGAAGGTCTGGAAGACGAATGCCTTTTATTTCCTTGGACAGGAATATTCCTTTATGCTTTTCTACCTTTTCCACTAATATTCAGCTTACTTCTGAAGATTCAGAAGGAATTCCCCAAGATCATTGTGGTGACACATTTCTGGCCCAGGCAACTGTACTTCTCTCCTTTTGGAGATGGCCAGAGGAATTTTCACAAGCTTCCTCACAGACTGGATCTACTCACACAAGAACAGGGGGAACAGGGGTGTTTAATGCATCCCAACATCAATCAGCTTCAGTTGACTGCCTAGATGTTAGGGTCATGGAAAAAGGTTTTCTAGTGCTAGCAACATCAATAGCACCCATTTAGGACTAGTTGTCTGGTTCTACAGTATTTGTGTGAGCTACTATCTTATGGCCTTTCTTATTCCATTATCAAGGTTCATTTATCAGCCATTTCAGCATGTTTGCCCATGGATCCTCCTCTTCCAGTGCAGTCTCATGTCAAAATGTTTTTGAAAGGGGTTTTGCATAAGGGGCCAACTAGTGGCCCCCTCCTTGGGAATCATAATTTTGTGTTAGAAAGGCTAACACTTTCATCATATGAACCCAGCTAATCAGGCTGACTTGAAGTTCATAATATGGAAAACAGTGTTACTGATTGTTCTGACCTCTGTGGGTGGGTGGATACTCAATACCTTGGATGTCCACACACAACTCTGATACTATCTTAATAGAACTAAATCTTTCAGCTGTTCACATCATTTGATGTCCTTCCATATCACTCATGCAGAATTCATAACCTCTGGAATTTCCTGCCAGGGGTAGCCCGATGTCTGGCCAGTACACCAAAGCCTTTATTATATAGGGAGCATTGTACATCAGATGTATGCTCCTTGTGGAAGTGTAGGACATAATGGTGATGCATGTATGCTCCCAACTCCGAACTTTGTTGCCGCCAGTCTAAAGGTCAGTGTTGTACATTGGTCTGAATATGCTTCACATTTGCTAATTATACCGAGCCTACATCTTTCAGATAAGTACTCTGTTGTGGTTCTTTTTTTCTTTTTCTTGTATTTTTCAGTGGGTTACTTGTCATCCAAATAAGGGAAATGTCAGTGTGGAAGACAAATTCAACATAAAGACTGATACGATAGGTCCTTGTTTTGCTTAGGTTCATCTCATGACTGCACTCTGTGTTCCATCTGTCAGGCCTTTGTACCCAAGACCTTACATAGCTGCCTTTCTTCACTTTCCACTTAAGTTGAGAACCAATGTCTCAAGCTTCTGGCCCAGGGTACTATGGCAGAATCTGCTTGCCCAAGGTACAGCCACCATTTAAAAAGAAGGCCAAGAAGTCTAGACCTGAGCCTGCTACTGTTCATCCTCCACCAGACGTGTCTGTTGAAGTCAGTGATCCCCAATGATAGCCCAGCATTACCTTTGTTTTGTTTATGCAACTTCTTGGAGGCTGGCACAGAACCTGCTCCTTGCACATCCTCAGTGGCACTGCAAACATCCACTGTGATGTTGAGGGGGAACCACTGCTGGTTATTTCCGAGGGGCTCAGGGGAATTCCTCAGATACTTGTTAGGGAAGAGGTACCAGGTAGCTTAATAGAATCCAGGCAGGTGTCCAGACCTCTGCGTTTTGTCAGCATGGCCACCTCAGTGAAGAAAAGGCAGAGGACTAATCATGTGGTGTCAGCTACCAGGGATCCACAATGTGAATGGCAGGACTTTACTCAAAGTTTGTTCAATGCCTTGATGGCATTGAAGCCTCCTCAGAGTGTTTCAGTTCCTACACCTTCTTGATTCTCTACCCCTAAAAGAGCTAGAGACCCAGAATCTTCAGACAAGGATTTGGATTCTGAGGTTGACTCCCTAGCCTTTTACTCTCAGTTGCCTTCACCTTTAGACTAAGGTCCTCCTCCTCCTCAGAGCCAATCAGTCCTGATTCTCCTTTGGAGGAACTTTCTTTTGTTGATAAGGTCCTGCATATGATGGAAAATTTCAAATGGGATTGCTTCCAACTATTGGACGTCCAGAAGAGGTATTATGAGTTGCTACAAATTGAGTCTCCTAAACCTTCTGCTGTAGCTCCTGTGTTGGCTGCTCTATTAGATACCTTCACTACTGCTTCCCTGACACCAAATTCTCAGCCTCCAGCTCCCCAGAAACCTGACGGGTTCTTTAAGGTGCCAGATGCCTGTAGGTTCTTGTACAAGTGCCCTTCCTTTGATCCTACAGTTATTTCTGTGTATACTGATAAGCCTCATAGGATGTTGCTTTTTTCCAAGCCCCTTCCATCCGATAAGGACAGTAGAGCTGTGGAAAGGACTGGTAAAAAGATATATACTTTGGCTACTTAAGCCTACGAGGGGCATCAAATACCAGATTTTTATGACATGGTACATCCTGTTTCTTCTTTCCCATATTGGAAAAATTGTTCCCATATGTATAACCCTGAGGGTAAGGCTTCAGCCCTCTTCTTGCTAAATTACATGTCTCAAGTTGCCCATCACTCTATCAAATGCAGCTGTGATGCAGCAGATACATTTTTCAAGGCTGCTGCCTCTGGATCTGCGATGATGTGATGCTATTCCTGGCTTCATCTTCAGGCTTTGCCAGATGATATCAAGGCAAAACTTCTGGATGTTCCCTTGGATAACCATAATTGATTTGGTACTGCTTTGGCTGATCTTTTCAAGACATTATAGGATCAAGCTATGGTCATGAAAGATGTGAAACATATTTTTGTCTCTACTATCCCCAATTTCAGAGGAACTATCCCAGTAAAACTTATTTTTTAAGTAGACTGCCTAGACAGTCTTACAAAGGTAAGAAGGCTCCCAGGCATGTTTTTTTCTGATAAGCCTATTTGAATGCCCAAGCCACAGAAGCAATCCTTTACTGACAAATCTGCAGCCATCTGACTGCCCTTTCTTCTTCTTGTCCCAGTTCCCTTGTCCCGAAGTCTTTCTCTTTCTCTCCCAATTTGGCACAGACACCTTGTTTCTCTACATTATCTGACAGGGTTACGTTATGACCTGGAAAAACCTTCCCTCTTTTTCCAGTATTCCCCAACCCCCTGCAGAATGGCTTCCTCATTTTCCAGGAGTGTTGGAAGGTCTGTTTGTCTAGGGTACCATTGAAACAGTTCTGCAGACAGAAAAGTGTTTGGGTTTTATTCCAAGATGTTTCTGGTTCCCAGAAAGGAGGGTTCTTGGAGACTTGTCCTAGATCTTTACTTCCTGAGCACCTTTCTCATGGTGGCTTCCTTCCAAATGCTCTCTCTACAAGCTGTATCTCCTCTGTTACTCCCCCAGGCCTTTCTGGCTTCCCTGGATCTGAAGGACACTTAACTTCACATCCCTATCCACCCTCTATTCAGGAAATATTTGCATTTCTGTGTTTGTGTTCCTCTCATTTTCAGTTCTCTCCTTTGCTGTTTGGGCTTTCAATGGCCCCAAGGGTGTTCATCAATTGTCTGTCCCCTGTGGTCGCCTTTTCCACGCTTCAGGGCATTCATGTATTTCGTTATCTGGATGACTTCTTGCTTCAGGCTCCATCCCATTCCAAGTTGGGAAAGGATCTTAATTTTAGCCAGCTTTTGTTGTGCAGCCTGGAGTTCACTGTCAACCTTCAAAAGTCAACGTTGACTCTATCTCAGGGCCACATTTTCCTAGGCTGCAGTTTCCAGTCTGTTCCAATGCTGGCATCTCTTCCTACCACCAAGTTTTTTTCCCTCACAAATGATTTCCTGTCTATGCTTTTCCTGTCCTCTCTTTCAGCCAGGGAGTTTCTCAGGACTGTAGGATTCATGGCCTCCACTATTCCCATGCTTCCCCTGTGCCAGACTTAATATGAGGACATTTCAGTGGTACCTGAAATCAGTATGGCTTCAACACCTGCACTCACTGGATCATCTCATGTCTCTGCTCCCTTATCTCAAACTTTAATTTCACTGGATTGAGTGATAGCTGCCAAATCTACCAGGTGTTCCCTTCCAACCTCCTCAGCCATCTCAGGAACTCTTCACAGACTTATCAGAGCTGGGAGGGAAAAGCCACTTTAGGCACCCTAAAGATATGGGGCCTTTGGTTACTTCAGCAGAGGATGGATCACATCAACATCAAGGAAATGCAGGTTGTCATTCTGACCCTTCAAGCTTTCTATGCGCTCTGGATCCTGAATACCTTGAAGGTTTTTACAGACACAAACGCAGTCATGTGGTACATCAGCAAACAAGGGAACATGAGGTCCTACCTTCTTTGCAAACTGGCTCTTCAAGCATGGGAAATAGCACTCAGTCTGCAGGTCACCCTACAGGCAGTTTATATACCTTCAGAGCACAATCCGGTGTTAGATTCTCTCAGCAGGTCGAGGACACAGCTTCATAAATGAAGGCTTCACAGATATGTGTTTCTGGACATAATTCATCAGTGGAGTATTCCTCAAGTAGATCTTTTTGCCTCCCATCTGAACAGGCAGCTCCCTCACTTCTGTTCTAGAGTCCCAATTCCTTTGGCTTGTAAGGTGGATGCCATGTCTTTTTCTTGGAAGAGAATGTTAGTGTATGTCTTTCCTCTTCTTCCAACGTTCCTTCACAGAATTGAAAAGGACTGTCCAAACGTCTTGCTGGTCACTCCTTTTTTTGGCCCACACAACACTGGTTCTCCCTCTTATGTCATCTTGTCAGGGGTAATCATTACAAGTTACCTCAACTCATGGAGTTTCTCCCACAGGGCAAAGGTACTCTTCTTCACTCTCATCTGTCCACTCTTCAACTGACGCTTTGGGTGATTAGAGTTTTTATTCCTTTCTGATACCAGTTTTCTGGGGATATGCTTAGGGCCAGGAATCCCAATACCAGAAAATCCTGTATGTCCAAATTTAAGAGATTTTCTGTTTGGTGTCTTACACATCACCAGAACCCCTTTTCGGTGGGGGTCCCTTTGATTCTTTAATACCTGTGTGAACTACTGCATACAGGCTTGGCATATTCTTCAGTGAATGCCCACTCTTGTCAGCCATTTCTGTCTATCTGCCACTTATTCCTGTGGCCTCTAGGTTGAGGTCAAGAAGTTTCGGCGTCCTTCATATTAGACCGCCAGGAAAGCCCATTTCTCCTTCTTGGGATATTAATTTTGTCCTTCAAAAGCTGACTTGGGTCCTTTTGTGCCTGCTGCTGTTTTGTAACATTACACCTGGAAGACTGTTTTATTGTTTGCTTTAACCTATGCCAGAAGGTTATATAAGCTACAGGCATTGATGGCAATCCTACCTTTTTGGGTTTTCATAGAAACAGTGTGTCTCTCCCTACAAACCCTTCCTTTATGCCCAGAGAGGTTAATTAGCTGTCCCTTTAATCAGTCCATCTTCCTTCTTTTTTTTCCCTTCTCCACAGTCTGCTTGTGAGAAGGCTGTGCATACTCCGGATTTGCATAGGCAGCTCTAATAGAAAACTAAAGCCTTTCATAAAACTGATCAGCTTTTTGTTTCTTTTCATACCAGGACATTGGGTTTGGCAGTTTGTAAGCAAACCATCTCCTCCTTGATTTCCAAGACCATTATTTTTGTTATTCTTTTCATGGTAAGCAATTGTCTGCTTCTGTGAGGGCTCATTTTACTAGAGCAGTGGCCACTTCTGTGTTTTCTTCAAATATGTGGACACTAATTCCATCCTTGAAGCTGCTATTTGGTCTTTGGTTCACACTTTCACAAAACATTACAAACTGGATGTCATTTGACTTGCCTTCCCCAGTAGCTTTTGTACTCTCCCAGAGGTGATGAATACTGCAACAGTGGTATGGAAGGACATAGTACAATAGTGTAAAATCTTACCACAACAGTAGGTGCCCCCCTTTTCACTGTTGCAGTATTTACTCCCTCCCTCCTACCTCCATTTCTCTTCCCTTAGCATGGGTGGTATTTTAAGTAGTGGCCGAGAGGTTCCTCTCCTTCTCGTCCTTCATTCATTTTTTTCTGCATGGACATGTCCCTCCTTTACAGTTCTGCGTTGAGAGCGTAAGTGCATCACTTTTATGCCCTATGCTTGCATAAGAAGCATACATCTGACATCTGATGCTCTGTAGATAATAAAGGGTTTGGTATGCTGGCTGGACGTTGAGCTATCCTTGACAAGCGATCCTAGAAGTGATGAGTATTACAAGAATGTAAAGGACATCTACTGTCATGGTAAGACTTAACATAACTGTTCTTTCATTTCTTGTGATGGTAAGAATGGACAACCTGTGTGAAACAGCCTTTTTCCAAGTGGTTGTCTATGGCTATTACCTTTTGTTGTACTAACCATAACAAAACTATTTCATGCAGGGTCAAGGCACACTCTACCAATGCCTTGTCTTCATCTATGACTTTTTGGAAAGGGTTGGAGTCTAGAAGTATTCTATAAGCTGCTATTTGGTCCTCTGTACCTACTTTTACAAAGTACTATAAACTTGATTCCTTCTGTAGGTCTAGATCAAGCATTGATATGACCATTCTCCAGGGGCTCCTGGACTCTTCTCCTTCCACCTCCCAAAAGTAGTTAGCTATGGCAATCTACCCATATAGCTAAGGCTACTGCAGCAGTGATCAATATGGTGGACACAGTACAGTTGTTTAAGTAAAACTTAGCATCACAGTAGATGTTTGAATAATCACTGCTGCAGTAGTCACTCCCTCCCTCCATCTCTCTTGCTTTTTGGTGTGTTTTTTATGTCAGGTTGTGGACATTTATTTTTGTTCCTAGCATTGTAATTTCAGGTTTCAACTTCCATTTCTGTGCTGGCTGGAAAGCTCTAAAGGGCTTCACGTGCAAACTTGCCTTTTAGTCAGCTCAGCTCAAGCTGCCTAACAGTTTGGGTGCATGGAAGGTTCCCTGAAGCTGTGGAAGCTGGCTGACTCTTGTATCCTTGGCTGGATACAACCCATATATATAAGGCTACTGCAGCAGTTATCAATCGAAGATCTGTTATAGTAAATTTTACTTACATAACTGAACTTTCTGTGACATTATTCAGCTGAGGTTAAACTGACTGGGCAGTTTTTCCTGCTCCTGGTGTTGCAAAGGGTAATTAAATCTGTGCTCTTAGTTATCTTACCAGTCATCCCTGATGTATTAAAATGACTATCAGTGATGTCGTTAATACTTTAAATACCTTTTAGCCTTATGGTCTTGTTCACTTACAGTTTTTGGTGTTTTTAGAGCCCTTCTGCCTTATGGTCTTGTCCACTTACAGGTTTTAGTGCACTTCTGTGAAATGACTGGGGTCAGTCCCCTTTGATTTGTTAACCCTCACCATCTTGTCATTCTTTATAGTTGATAGATGTATTTTATTCATTCATTATTTCATTTTTTGCCTGATTACCCATTCAGTGTGGTTTAGAGTTCCAGAGGTGGTGAAGCCTGTCCCAGCTCTCACTGGGCATAAGAGAGAGAAACTAGTCCTAGGCAGACACTGTGGAAGAAAACAGATCATCCAGCAAAAATGCACATGGATACAGGGAAAACATGCAGGCAACGTATTGAAGGCACTGCTGCTAAGAACTGAGCCGGAGAACAAAGCACATTCAGACAGCAATATTTAACTACTGTATCACAGTTTTAGTGCTATGCACATTACTTTGTTTTCTGTTCTCCTTTGTATACATATAAATGTTTTCTGTATCTTGTTTTTTTTTTTTAATTTAGCTTGCTGGTTTCCTTAATAACAGCACGTGCCACATTCTTGAAATTTTTTCATCCTTTATTACTCACTGCCCTATATTATCAAAATATAACTTTATGTCCAGAACAGCTGTATTTTGTTTGGTTTGATTCAGTGCTGAATTTGATTTTGAATCACACATTGATTGTAAATTACTTGTTTCTGTATAGCTATTCATTTTGAGATCTAAGCTACTTTTTGTTCTCACATGACAAATTAACCAAATGCTGCTCACCATCTCCCTCAGTATTGGGTGTCTAGGATACCCCTCCATGTGGTATCTTTAGATGTAACTGCATGAAAGATTATAATTCCTTTGCTTTCATTGCTATCCTCAGGCCATATCAATCATGTTTATATCTTCCCTTGGGATGGAAGGTTTTATTATTTGAGTTCATTTAGATAAGTCTTTCTGCAAATAACCCCCTGTGTAGGCTGCCCTACCATTTTTAGTATCTGGTGTTATCCAGTTTGATCCCTCCATCTTGTTTACTCATTCCTTCCTCTTGTTTTAATCTGTCCTTTAATGTACAGAAGACGGTTTCTCCTTTTTTCCTGTTGTAAATACTAATCCAAGGAATGTTCATCTTTTAGTCTTGTTTTCTGTCTACCATAGATGCCAGGTAATAAAGCCACAGGAAGACTGCACATAGGTATTCATCTATTTCTTCTCCTCATCTGTCTGTCTAAATAAGGTGCCATGCTGTTGATCTTCATTTATTCAATGTGTGAACAAGAAAAAAAAATGCATTTTTAAATATAAGTTTAGATCCACTAGTGTGCTTGCTCCTGTCTAAGGAGAACAGTCTTTGAAGCTTGGTTCACTTTAGAAGCAAATGCCAATAACTGATATAGCCATGTAGTAGGCACAGGCACCTAAGCAGCTGTGTGTACTGTGGCTGTTGTGAACATTGTCTGCCAGAACTGATTCTCATCCTTAGTGCTACAGTATTGTGATAGTTTTGATAATGATAGTTTTGAGATGGTTTACTAGGTACTAAATCACCAACTCTGCTTTTGTTATTGAGGTAAATCCATTAAATCTGTCCGCCTCTGTTTTAGAGGCTGCCTAAGAGCACTGTCTGGTTCAGTGACTCAGTGTCACACTGTGGGCAGTGACGGATTAAAATCCAGGATTATAAAATAAGCCTCATTTACAGATCATTGCCTTAATCCTCTGTCCTGTTTTCCTTGGACATGCACGCTGTTTTTTGTGCCATTTTAGGAGTTTCTCGCAGCACTGAAAGATTTTTGTCCAGTGTTGGATAGAATGTTTGTTCTGAGTTGTGATTTCAGCCTGTGTAGGGCAGTCAAATCTTTCTTAGTCTCAACAATGTGACGCACAGTTGTTCTTGGGGTTAATGAGTACACCTATCTCAGGGTCACAAGGAAGCAGGTTCTTTTCCGAGAAGGGATTGAGTGTCTGGCAAGGTAGTGCATTCATTTGTAGGCCTACTTTCCTGTTCCAGGGTGTTTGTTAATTAAACTTGAGTATTTTTCTTAAACATGGTAGTGATAATTTTATTTCCTTTTTAATTATGTTTGAACAACAACAAAATTCAGACTCTTTAGTCATGTTTTTAAATTGAATTGTAACATACAGAAGATTAGCATAGCGTTAAGTATCAAGCTTCCTAAAAAGAAGTTACAGTGAAGGTACCTGTGAAAGTACTGTTTTCAGTAGTGTAAACCACCTTAGCAAACTGATTAAAAATATATTTCTGAACCAAGGTTTTTCGATGATGTGTGCCTGTTTGACCCAAAGTGTGCAGACTGTCGTATGACTGGTTCCTTGTTTGTAACTTTCAATCTAGATTATTCAGTGAATCCTTCTTTGATCTGTAATTACAGGACTGAACCAGAATGTGCATAATTCATTGCGCTTATTACTGTTTTGCCAATCAGATTGTTTCCTTTTCATGATCATTCTGTTGACCAGCTCATATTTAAGTTAGAACATTTTATTAGATTAGTTGTGGACATGTTTAAGTGTTGGAACCTTACTTTAAATGGTCTGAAGAAGTTTAGATTGCTGAAATAAAGTACAAACCTCTTTTTATGCTTGCAGTAAAGGATTTAAGAGTTTACTTCTCACATCAGAGCTATTGATGTTTTTATCTCTTTCATTTTCTTGAGTTCCTAGTGAGTGTCTCTGGCTCCACAGTTATTTTGCATATACTATTTAATATTTCTGTTTCTACTAATATTTTTCACTATACAAAAGCCTGTTTTATATTGCTCCTTTTATTTTTATTTTAACAGCTCCCTTTTGCAGCAGAATACACAACTGACAGTACCTATTCTGGATACTCTCTCAAGCTTGAATCTTCACTCTCAGCTTTTGGCAGAGGTAAGGAGAGACCTCAGTGAAGTTTTTAACACATTTATCTGATGTTGTTAATCTTCATTCATTACTGATGGGTATCAGTTCTGTTCTCGGAACCAAGTTGACCGCTATAACAAGCTTGCTCCAGACAAAAAACTCTCGAGCTACGCTTACCCATAGTGTCCCTCTCACTATCACCTTAGATCTCGTTTGCAAAGTAGAGTATCAAGACACATCAGGCCAGCTCTCAAGCTGAGTGGTTTAAAATTTATATTTCAACTTGGATAATTTTTCTCGACCTTTGGCATTTTCTACTTTATGTTTAGTTGTTTATAGTTTGCTTAACCTTGCTATCTGTTGAGTGACTGTTTTCTGTTTCTTTACCAAATTTTGGTATTTCTTCGTACCATTGCTGGTACAGGCCACCCTTACCTCTGTGGTAATCTCTAATACCATTGCTCTCCTTTCCTTCCCTTTACCCGTTGGGTATTTCTTCACTATCATTGTTGGTAATTAAAAAAAAAAAAAATCAGTCCGTCCTTTTTTTTACTGTGTGTATGCATTGGTGTGCCTGATTCGTTTTCTATTATTCTGGCAGAGCCTTTCCTTCATTGTGACAGATATTTGTCCTATGTTTATTGTCTCGGGGTGCCGCACTTCAAGGTTCAACCCCCTAGCGACTTATATAAGGGCTTTAGTGCCCGCACGTTGACTGACAGAAAAAATAAATTAATATTGAAAGGTCTTCTAAAAACTCCTTTCTCGGAGGCTTTATCTGAGGCAGAGGGCTCAACCACTCCTAACAAGTAACATAAAAAGAGGAGTCAATCTAATCTGTACCTTCCTCTCCACATACCCGTGAGACTAAATCTGTTAAGGCCCACACGGAACCAAAGGCAAAAATCCCTAAATTGACATCTGCAACCTTGGCACTGGGACATCAAACCCCTTCTATGGTGCCGTCCTTGGCACCAGGGCCTCTAACCCCTTATACGGTGTCGTCCTTGATTATGGAATCATCCAAGACTTCAACTCCTATGGTACCAACCTCCACTATGGTACCAATGCCCCTCTTGGCACCAAAAATAGTCTCACCAGTTCAGGTCACTACCCCCCCTCCTCCTACACAACCTACTGGTCCTTTGACCACAGTGCCGAAGGGTGAAATTTTACCTCGAACCCGATACTCCCCAATGGTAGATACCTTTTTCAGGCAATAGTTGAGTCCTTTTCTAAAACGCCCTGATTCTCCATCTGGGATTTCAATCCACTCCTCCAGGAGCCTTTCAGAACTCTACACAGTGAGACTTGTGGATCATCTCCTGGCGGCCAGAGGAATTCCAACTCTTTCCAAATTCTCCCTCCCACCCAGAGCTGAGGAATTTTCTCCACAGACACTGACATATATTCCTCCTCTCCCTCGACACCGATCCCTATCTCTGTTCCAGCCTCTTCAGTTTCATTGGTAGATCTTACCATGGCTCTGGAACCTATCCTATGGTCCTCGACTCAGTTGGAGCCAACCCATCCTCGGGATCGTGACTAGTCTGTCGTCACCGTGATCCCTAGTATGGCACCATCTACTGCGGTTCTGGTTGTCTTGGCAGCACCAAGTCCTCTCGTGGCTCCCTGGGGCCAGGCTCTTCGGAGCAGGGTGTGACCCCAGTTCTAAGGTTGTCTTTTGCGGTTCCAGGCTTCCATCCCTCTTCGGGTGAGCCTGCTTTCCAGGTGATGGAGGGGGCACTTGCCTCAGCAGGCTTGCAACTGGTTCCTTCATCACCAGAATGACACACATACATGTCCTTTGAACCACAGCTGACACAGTCCAGAACTCTGAGATATAGAGCATGGGAACCTCAAGATACCCTTCCACAGAGCACCCACTCTTCGGAGTCCTCTTCAAATGCTCATGCTGAGGAGGTACCCCATAAGAGATCGTGCAAGAGGAAGAACATGGATTCCACTGAAAGAATCCCTTACCAAAAATACAGACTACGATGAGGAGGAAGGGTCCCCACGGTCGCTCCCTGAAGATGTCTCCTTTGGAAATCCTAGAAATTTTAAAGCAGTGGGGAGACTGGAAGCCCACCAACTCTTCCTTTGAGGAGTCAGTATTCTTGCAGGCTTTCCGTGCTTAACCCTCTACTTCCTGGGTGACCCTGCCTGCAGATGATGTAGTTCAGCTCATCATGCAGCGTGCTTGGAGGAATCCTGACACTGTTGAACCTATCCCCTGGAGACCAGACATAATTCTCTCCCCTCCACAGGATCACCCCCATTGGTCCAGATGCTTACCAGTAGATGCTATGGTCGTGGTGCCGGCCACTAGGAAAGAACTCGCCAAGGAGAATCCTGCTGTCCCTCTCCCAAACAGGGAATCTCGGGCAGTGGACAGGTTAGGAAAGTGGCTCTATGCTTCATCGACCTTTGCCATTTGGCCCTTGAATTACTTGGCACATTTTACCAGTCTCCAGACAGACCTGATCATGGGACTCTCGGGAACACTAGCAGGAGCAGTATCTGATGAGGTAGGCGACAAAGTTTCCTCACAGCTTGCCACCCTGGAGTCTATATCTAACTCATCCATGCGATTGATCTCTCATACTACCGAAGGGACCGCTAGAGCAGCGAGTGCAGGCGTTGTCATGAGATGTCACGCCTGGATGCACCTATGTGATTTTGCGGACCCTTTTAAGTCTGCCTTTCTCAATGCTTCTGTGGAAACTTCTTCTGTTTTTGGCCCAAAGGTAAAAGACACATTAGCCAGGTATGAAAAGGACGGCAAAACCCTGTCTGCCATGGGCGTGTGTTTTTCCATCCCCCCATGATCCTTCTCTAGGAATCTGAGGAGTGGAAGGATGTGGCACAGGAAAGCCCAGGGTCCTTTCTGTGACACATGTGGTGAGTTTTCCCCCCCAGGGCAGAGGGGGGAACTCATCAGGAAGATACCCCTCCAGAGGCAGAGGAGGTCCGCATAATCAGGGATCTAGAGATTCTTTCTCTGGCCAGCACTGTCAGCGCTCCTGAAGAGCGGCCCGATTGCTTACCTCTGGAAGCAGTTGTGGGATGATTCTCCCTGCACCACCTTGCCTGGCAATCCATAACAATAGATTCTTGTGTGCAGATGATAATTACCAGAGGTTATCGCATCCCTTTCGATTCTTTCCCGAAGCCGCAATGGCAAATTCCCAACAACCCACCCAGTCAATGGGAAGCAGCAGCTCAAGAAATACAAAAGCTGCTTCTAAAAAGAGTCATCCAAACAGTCTCACCAGACCAGATAGAATCTGAATTTTATTCAAGGTTCTTTTTAGTGTCAAAAAAAGAGAGGGGACTGGAGGCCAATTTTGGACCTCAGCATCCTAAACAAGTTTGTCAGACAAATTCTGGATGGTCACAGTTCAGTCTATCCTTCCATTTCTGGAGAAAGGCGATTGGATGTGTGCATGATAGATATTCAGGATGCGTATTACCACATAAAAATGGACAAATGCTCCAGGAGATTTGTCCACTTCCAGCTGGGAGCCAATCACTACCAATTCTGAGGTTGCCCTTTGGTCTCTCTGTGGCCCTCAGAGTATTCACCAAATGCATGGCAGTGGTAACAGCTCACTTGAGACTGCAAGGATTCCGGGTGTTTCCATATTTAGACAATTGGCTCCTTACTTCCCCTACCAAGTGTTTGCTGATTACAGCCCTACATTATACCCTAAAGCTAGCAAGATCCTTAGGGTTCTCAATAAACGAAGAAAAGTCCAAACTGACTCCTACTCAAAATCTGTAATTCATAGGAGCAACTTTCGACACTCAGTCTTGTCTTGTCGCCCTTCCACTTCACAGGTTACAAAGACTAAGGTCTCAACTCTGGGTGATACTCTCTCAGGACAGAGTTTCAGCTCATGCAGTCTTTCAGCTTCTAGGATCATTGGCAGCATCGATAACTATAGTTCCCCTAGCAAGACTATATACGAGACTACTACAATGGCTCTTAGCAGCACAGTTATCCTCTTTAACTCATCCTATGTCCTTTCAGATCTGCATAACAAATTGATGCAAACAAGACTTAATTTGGTGGATGAAGCCAGAAAAAGACCTATGGAGTCGTCCTTTCTCCCCCTCTCAGCTCAAGGCCATAGTGACCACGGACGCTTCCCTGATCAGCTGGGGGCATTTCCAGGGAAAGACAGTCCAAGGCACTTGGTCCCAGTGGAGGCCAACTTGCTTATCAGTGTTCTAGAACTAAGGGCAGTGCTTCTTGCATTGCTAGCATTCCAAACTGTCCTCCCATCACTGGTAATTGCTATCCAGTCAGACAAGATGTCCATAGCGTGGTATATCAACAAACAAGGGGGAACCAAATCCTACCCGTTGTGTCGAGAAGCCATGAAAATTTGGCAATGGGCAATATCTTCCAACCACATTCTGATAGCAATGCACATTCATTCCAACGTAATTGCAGACAAGCTGAGCAGATGCATTCTCCTGCCTCACGAGTGGTCCCTCAACCCTGCCATAGTAACAAAGATCTTCAGTCACTGGGGCCAGCCTTGCTGTGATCTATTTGTGTCCCCTGCAAACCACAAATGCAGCAACTACTTTGCCCTGATCTCCCCTCAGGGGGAGTCCCAGAGGGGCTCTCTAATACACGATTGGCCCACGAGACTCCTTTATGGCTTCCCCCCTCTTCCTCTGATCCCAGAATTCCTAAAGAAAACTCTCCGGTTGAGAAGCAGAATAATCCTCATTGCCTCAGACAAGTTTTGCTTCCCTTCCTTTGGCCTCACCTGCTCCACTAACCGTGGATTCTGGATCCAACTCTGGAATTGTTTTCGCACCCGCAAGGGTTGATCCATCCAAACATATCAAGTCTCAAGCTGCCAGCTTCTTTCCGCCACTTCCAGTAATTGGCAGGCAGAATAACTTATCCTCCCCTGTATGAAGCTTCCTTCTGGCTTCCCACAAGACATCCACCAGGAAACTGTGTCTTAGCAAATGGAGAAGATTCATAATTTGGTTTTGAGAGAAAAGACTTGACCCCTTCTCGGCCCCAGTGAGTTCTGTACTGGACTATTAATCAAACCTCCTCCATTCGGGAGTGGCAGCTTCCACTCTTCGAGTACACCTGACGGCTATCTCAAACTTCCATAATGGCTTCCAGGGCTCGTCCTTGATATCTCACCAGCTCTGTAAAACCTTTCTGAAAGGTGTCACGCACATTAGACCACCCTTCAAAGAGCCAATCGAACCTTGGAATCTGACTTTGGTGCTACAGTCCTTGAGTCATCCTCCCTTCGAGCCTGCTGCCACTTGCAATATGAAATTTTTAACCTGGAAAACTCTATTCTTGGTAGCTATTACCTCAGCAAGGCGAATATCTGTGCATAAAATGTCCTTACATGGTTTTCCAAAAAGACAGAGTATCACTCCAGACTAATCCCTCTTTCTTACCCAAAGTTATTTCAAATCTGACTCTTAATCAAACAATTGACCTTCCAGTCTTCTTTCCCAATTTTTCTAATAAAGGAGAATACTGCCTGCATTTGCTTGATGTGCATAGACAGTTTTGTTTCTATTTGGACAAGACTAAATCACTACAGAAATCTGACCAATTATATTCATATCCTTCTCTGTACCAAACTTGGGAAAACCTTTTTCTAAAGCAACTTTAGCTAAATGGTTGAGAGATTGTATTTCCTTTATCTACCAACAAAACAAGTTTCTTCTACCAACTAAGGTCAAAGTGCATACAACCAGATCAGTGGTGACATCTGTTGCCTTTCATTCAAGAGCTTCCATGGATGACATTTGTGCAGCAGCAACATGGGCTAGTCCTCGTACCTGCAGCACTCATTACAAATTGGACTTGGTCTCCAGGGGGAGAGCATCCTTTGGTTCAATGGTACTCAGGAATATCCTTCCTTAGGGCCTTCCAGGACGTAAAGTAGCTAGGGACTCTGTCCCATCAGTAATGAATGAATGAAGCTTAACAACATCAGATAAAAAAGTTATGTTCTTACCATAACGTCCCATCTGTGTTGTTGATCTTCATTCATTCGTTATATCCCACCCTCCTACCCCCTCCGAAAGACTCCTTGAAGTTCGGATTTGGTCCAAGCTCCGCGATAAGGAATTTGCTCAGATAAAGCATCCATTTTCTTTCTTATGGGCAAATTCGATCTGAGGTGATAGAGAGGGGGGCACTATGGGTAAGCTTAGCTTGAGAGTTGTTTGTCTGGCACAAGCTTGTTATAACAGCCAATTCGGTTCCGAGGACAGAACCGATACTCATCAGTAATGAATGAAAGAAGATCAACAACACAGATGGAATCTTATAGTAAGAACATAACTCCTTTTTTTTTTGCATCTTGGATTGTTTACTTTTAAGCAAGCCTGCTAAATAATGTTGAGCATCTGATTCGTTAATGAATCGGTAAACTATAGCTTAGTCCCAAAATGAAGTCTATTAGATGTGTCATGGTTTATAACAGAAAGGAGTAGCAATGTATTTTGTTAATTGTACTTTGAGTTTTAACTGGGCAGAATTCTTATATTTATTTTCCTTTTGTCTTTAGAAATGCTGCATGAACCTTTAAACTAATGCTTGTTCATTATTAATCAGTCATTTTGGTAAGATAATATCAGAATTACAGTTCCTGTAGGTTCCATGCATGATTAAGCATCTTCACATTTTCAGGGTAAATAAAAATATCAAAGTTTACGTAATTCACAACTATAGCAGATGTTTATGTATTCTACACCACTGCAATTTTCAAAAGTAATTTAATGTGTTTGTATATTTTAAAAATCATTTTAGATGTTCATCGTACATACAGCTGCAGTAATCACATATGGGTTCTCCGCCGTCAGGCGGTCCCTCGGTCGGCCGAATTCCAAAGTCCAGGTCCGGCGTCGGTTGTTCTCTCTTCTTTCCTGACGTCAGTGCGACAGGGGTACATAAGACACGGCCGACGCCATATTCTTCAGTCTTTTTTGCTGAGCGGTGCCCAAAGCAGAAGCAGTTCGCAAGTGCCGGTCGGCCAGCTCCTGAATTTACGAAAAATTTGCAAACCGAAGTCTTCTTTAAAGCGAAGTACCCCGTTGGGGAAACTTTTCTTGCCTCAGACCGATGTCAGACAAAGTTAACAATTGTATTTCTTGTGGGAAGCAAATACCGCATAAGGATTTCCATTACCTCTGCATACCTTGTTTAGGTCCAGAGCACAACGTTTCGGGCTGTCGCTTTTGTGCGACTTTCAATAAACGCACTATTAAGCGTTGGGCGGAGTTCGCCCAACATTATTTTGGTAAAGCCTTTGATTATAAAAATGTCGTCGGAGACTCCGACTACTGTTTTGTCCAAAAAACGCAAGGACAAGGACCGACACGCGAGGCCCGCGGTCTCCACTGACACCACGCCAAAACCAGCTGCACGTGGTCCGGTTCTCAGTGAGACGCCTATGCAGTCCCTGACTACCGACGACACTTCCTTGGCGGTGTCTTCTGTACCTGAGACCGCAGGTACCTCGGCCCTTACTCAGACTACAAACACCGAAGCCACTGTGAGTGTTGAGCCTCCTAATGTGGACAGGTCCACTTCCACCCAGGGTGTCTTTAGGCCCTCATCCTCCTTTTCCATTAAGGCCTTTACTAAGTCCAAATCAGCCATGCATCCCAAGAGGCCTGTTGTTCAGGGCTCATCCCCAGGCCCCATGCCTAAAAAGCAGATGCTTAAAATGGCTGAGGATTTAATTACTCTCATCAGGGGTTCCCAACCCCCTCCAGACAAGAGACCCAGAGTGGAGGAAGATTCTCCCTCTTCTGAACAGGGCTCCATTTTCTCAGAACATTCTGATGTAGAGGAACACTCGTACTCTCATTATGAAGATTCCGATGCAGAACAGTCCATTCCTTCTGTATCTCCCCCAGAGGATTTTTCTTTTGGGGAAACCTTGCACACCTTGAGGGAACACTTCCATTGGGAAGGCCAAGACTTTTCTGATTCCAAGAAAAGGCTTAGGGAATTTCTTTTGTTACCTCAACACAGACCTCTGGCTATACCTCCTGTCTTGGACATACTTGATGATGTTTACTCGGAGGCTTGTCTCAATCTGGATTCCCTCCCTCTTGCCCCAGTCAAACCTGATAGGTACTACAGAGTTCCCAACTCTCACCAGTTTCTTTTCAAAAGCCATAATGCTGACCCTGAAACCATTTCTCAAGGTCCCAAGGGAATGAAGGCCTCTACAGCCAAGAATCCACTACCTTCCGAAAGAGAATCTAGATCCTTAGAAAGGTGGGGAAAAAAGGTATACACCTCGGCCACCCTAGCTATGAGGGCCTTAAATTGTCAGTTTCATATGCTTAAATATCAGCAGTTTCTGTTATCACAATTAAGAAATAAAATGTCTCAACCTGAACAACCAGATTTGAAGGAATTGCAGGATATGATGCATAGTGCAGAGCAAGTGGGTAAACACACCTTACAATGTGGCTATGATGCCTTAGAGGCCTCAAGTAGAGCTGCTGTTATAGGATCAGTCATTCGTAGACATGCCTGGCTTAGGGAACAAAGCTTGCCTGATCATGTTAAAGCTAAACTACTAGATGCTCCTTTACAAAAGGCTGTACTGTTTGGTACTAATGCTGAGGAGATACTACGGAAGATGGAAGAAAAAGCTAAATCTATGCAAACTGTCAAGGCTTTTCTACAGGTGCAACCACCCCGTTTTAGCAGAAATTGGCCTTCAAAAAACTGGTCCTTTCCAGCCACGGACAAGCCCCAAAGAGGTAGATACAGGCGCTCAAGGGGCAGAGGACAATCTCAAGGATCATATAGAGGCAGACAATGGCAAACTCCAGCACCAAGAGGTGGCGAAGACAGTGCGCAACAGTACAGAAAACAAACCCAATGACTTCCTCCTTTTCATGCCAAGCAAGTCTCAGCTGGCAGCTCCCTTGGGAGGAAAGCTGGCATTATTTACAAGAAATTGTCATATTATCACAACAGACAAATGGATCCTGGACATTATAAACAGAGGCTACAGATTTCATTTCCACACTCTTCCAAAAATGAGAGGCATGCCAAACCTGCCACACAATCGAAGGGCAGAGGCACAAATACAAGTTTCAAAACTCATGGACATGAAAGCTATTCAAGAAGTACCTACTCACGAACAAGGTCAAGGTTTTTATTCCAGACTATTTCTGGTACCAAGGAAAGGAACCGACTGGAGACCCATTTTGGACTTATCCATCCTAAATACATTTCTACTCGTACCAAAATTCAAGATGCTCACATTACAGCAGCTTCTTCCCATGCTGGGCAAGGGGTTTTGGCTGGTAACATTGGACCTCAAGGAGGCATACCTGCATGTCCCAATCAGACAAAGCTGCAGAAGATACCTCAGATTTCTTGCAGGTTCAATCCACTATCAATTCTCTGCATTACCCTTTGGCTTATCTACTGCGCCCAGAGTATTCACGAAATGCCTGGCATCAGTAATCGCCTACTGCAGACTTCAAGGGATACAAATTTACCCTTATTTGGACGACTGCCTGATCCAAGTGGACAGCAAGCACATACTTCTGGAACATCTGGCTTATGCAACACGGTTACTGAATTCTCTGGGATACACAATCAATGAAGAGAAATCCAGGCTAACACCATCTCAGAAAATAACTTTCCTGGGTGCCAACTTGGACACAAACACCCAGATGGCCTACCTTACGCCAGAAAAACAAGGGCAACTAACTCAGTACTTCAAAATACTAACAAACTGTACCAGGCTTACTGCAAGGAAAATCCTGCAGGCTCTGGGCTTCATGGCATCTTGCATTCTTTTAATCCCATGTGCAAAGTTGCATATGAGAAAACTTCAATGGTACCTAAAAAACCTATGGTCTCAGCACAGCCACAATTTGGAAACAATAATACCAATAATTCCATGTTTGCAAAAGGAATTTCTATGGTGGGCCCAAGCATGTCAAGCAAACACAGGTCTCCCATTCTGCAAGCCTCAAGCAAATCAAGTCATCACAACAGACTCCTCATATTATGCCTGGGGGGCGCACATGACAGGCAGGTGCATTCAGGGTAAATGGTCCCAAAAGGAAAAGCACCTTCACATCAATCAAAAAGAAATGCTAGCAGTGATAAATGCAATTACAGCATTCTAGGACCTCCTGCATCCAGGGCAATTATTAATAAGAACAGACAACACCACAGTAATGTGGTACATAAACAAACAAGGAGGAACACATTCATACCCCCTGTGCAGACTAGCCATGACACTTTGGAACTTGGCTCTGGAATGGCAAATCGAACTTCAAGCACAGTACTTGCCAGGTTTGGAAAACACGCTGGCAGACAATCTAAGCAGGAATATGACAGATCCGCACGAATGGAAGTTGCATCCTCAGGTGTTTGCAAAGATAATACAAGAGTGGGGGTGGCCAGACATAGATCTCTTCGCCTCCCACAGGAATCACCAATTGGAAAAGTTTTGTTCAAGGACCTCTCATCCAAAGGCCTGGAGGGTGGACGGCCTTTCATTCAGTTGGACAGCATGGACAGTGTACGCTTTCCCACCTCTGCCTCTTCTGCCCAAGGTACTCTTGAAAGCAAGAGCAGACAGACCGAAGATGATAATGATTGCTCTAGACTGGCCAATACAGCACTGGTACCCACTCCTGAGGAGCCTAACACCTACTCCTCCCTGGCCTCTACCTCTAATGCCTCTTCTACTGACTCAGCACAGCTACAAAACTCTTCACAGTCAGCTGAAAACACTCAATCTCGCTGCATGGAAAATTCCTTAACACCACAACAGACCCTACTCCCCAAAGAGGTGCAGGACGTCATTCTGGAGGCCAGAAGGCCATCTACTAGAAAGGCTTACTCCGCAAAATGGAAACAGTTTTGCTCTTGGAATGAGAAAAAAGGCTAGGACCCTAGAAAACTGAATTTGCCTCGGGTATTACAGTATCTAGCTGAGCTGCTGAACAGTGGACTTTCATTTTCCTCCATAAAAATCCATGCCTCAGCCATTTCTGCAGAATTCAACACGGATCCACCGTTATTCTCTCACCCACTTGTAAGACAGTTCCTCAGAGGGGCTAAGAATATAAGACCACCAAGGAAACAACCAGTGCCAGCCTGGGATCTTAATTACATTCTGGAAAAATTAACATTGCCTCCCTTTGAACCAGCTGCCTCAATAGATTTGCAATATTTGTCCTGGAAAACAGCTTTCCTTCTGGCCATTACCTCAGCTCGTAGAGTTTCGGAACTACAAGCCCTCATGGCTGTGCAGCCCTTTCTCATCTTCCATCAGGACAGGGTTTCCATTCGAACCAACCCGTCATTTATGCCTAAAGTGGTATCCAGGGTAGCTTTAAATCAAGCCATACACTTACCTACCTTTTACCCCAATCCTCAAAACAAAGGGGAAAGGCTACTTCATTCCTTAGACATCCATAGACAGCTACATTATTATTTGGACAGAACAAAACCTTTCATGAAATCAGAACAACTTTTTGTGTCCTATGCTGTAGGAGCTCAAGGGAAGCCTGTTACCAAACAGACCATTTCAAAATGGATAGGCCACTGCATTCAATTTTGTTACTCCTATCATGGGAAATCTGTCCCTACAGGCATCAGATCCCACTCCACCAGGGCCACAGCTACCTCTACAGCCTTCCTCAGAGGAGTTCCTACCAAAGATATTTTGGAGGCAGTCACTTGGAGTTCTGTGCATACCTTCACAAAACACTACCATCTGCCCTTATATTCCAGAACTAGAGCAGGCTTTGCCACTGCTGTGTTGCAGGGCATTCTGGCTCATCCCAGTTCCACCTAGTGCCTACCTCCCTGTGCGTAGCTTTGGGATTCTACCCATATGTGATTACTGCAGCTGTATGCACGATGAACATAGTACAGTTTTGTACCTACCATAAATGTAGATGTTAGAGTGCTAATACAGCTGCAGTACAGGTTTCCCTCCCTCCTTCCCCTCTTGGTAAAGGACTAGTGGCTAACACCTCCTCATACAACCTAATTTGGGTTATCCTCCTATGGTGTATTTGCTTGCAACTACTGTTTTTTTATTACATTGCATTGCTTGAATATATATTCATATATATATATATATATATATATATATATATATATATATATATAATTTATGTATTGCCTTCCTTCTGGGGGCACCTGACATCTGGGGCAAGAAAGACTGAAGAATATGACGTCGGCCGTGTCTTATATACCCCTGTCGCACTGACGTCAGGAAAGAAGAGACAACAACCGATGCCGGACCTGGACTTTGGAATTCTGCCGACCGAGGGACCGCCTGACGGCGGAGAACCCATATGTGATTACTGCAGCTGTATTAGCACTTGAACATCTACATTTATGGTAGGTACAAAACTGTACTTTTTCTGAGCTCACATGTGACATTTTTGTTCTATTCACTGGTGAGTTCTTTTCTGAAGCATGTGGGTCACCCTCTTGATTCTGTGCCATGCTTGTAACAACCTAATTCAATGAGTTAGTCTTTTCAGCCATGGCCTTGTGTTAAGCATCTCCTGTCTAAAGGGGAAAAATAGTAAAAGGCTGGAGCCATGACTTCCAAAAATAGTGCATCCTGTCATCTCCTCGAACCTCACCCAACTTTTAAAAATATTTCAGTATCAGAAATTAGATAGATTTTATACTGTGATGTATGCATTCTTATGTCCTCATGTTTTGTATAACAGCAGCCTGCAGTACTGTTTTCCACTTTTGTTTTGATAACCAGGCTAAAAACACATGAACTAATTTAAAACTTTTAAAAATATTTCAGTATCAGAAATTAGATAGATTTTATACTGTGATGTATGCATTCTTATGTCCTCATGTTTTGTATAACAGCAGCCTGCAGTACTGTTTTCAACTTTTGTTTTGATAACCAGGCTAAAAACACATGAACTAATTTAAAAAGTTTTCTTGCCGGGATAATCTATTTGAATGCATCATTCCATTTTCCTGTGGATCCAATGTCATCTCTCCATCTGGCTTCAACCTGCGGGTTATCGGATCTGGTGTCAGCCAAATTCACAAGACTTTAACTCAGTGGGCTCTGTCTACCCCCACCCACAATCCCCTGATCCTGGTGGATACCTTAAATCAAGTTTGCCGCTATACCAGTCAGCAGCTCGATCCATGGCTCTGATCCACAGCGTATCCTTTGTGTGCATTGTTGTTGCTTTTTTACCCCTATCTTGTGGAGTATAGTTAGATTAGTATTGGCTCATAGGATAGATCGATTAGATAAGTTTATAGGTGATGGGTATTTAGGATTTAAAGTTTTTGGTGCGTGTCTGTCTGTGTGTGTGGTTAGCAGTGGGCTTTTCCTCACCTTAGAGAATTTCTGATTAACTTTTATCTTCTTCCCTTATTGGTGTAGGGTAGTTTTTTGCTGTTTATTAGTGTAGTGTTTTAGTGTGGTATAGTTAGTCTTCTCAAGCGGGTATTCCCACCCCCTTTTCATCTGTGCCTGTGACCAGTCATAAGCCTGCCCTTGGACAGCCTATGCCAGTTGGCCTTCAGTCTGTTTCCCCTGCCTGTTCCTCTTCTCCTCCAGATTCTCTCAGCCAAGAGATCTCAGGCAAGAGGGGGTGCAAGAGGAAGCACCTAGAGTCCCCTGAGGAATCCCACACTGAGGATACTGACCTTGAGGAAGGAGAGGGGTCCCCTAAGTCACTTTATGATGACCTCTCCTTTGTCAAGCTTTTGGAGCTTCATTGCCAGCACAGGGGCTGGACCACTAAAGGCCCTTCAACAGAGGAGTCAGTATTTTTGGATGCCATTAGCGTGAGCCCATCCATGGTCTGGGTGGGCCCCCCTCCAGATGCACTCATAGATCATGCGTCTTGGAGGGTGTAGTAGGAACCGAATATGGTACAGCTTATTCCTGAGAAGAATGACAAAATTCACCTAAGACTTGGCCACACTGGAGTAAGAGTCTGGCTGTGAATGCAATTGTGGTAGCAGCCACCACAAAGAGGGAGATCTCCAAGGAGAATTCCTTGGCCCATCCCATGAATAGAGAGTATCAGGCTTTGGACCGACTAGGGAAGTGCTCTTATGCCTTAGCAACATTTGCTTTAAGAGCACTTAACTACCTTTCCCACTTGACAAGCCTTTCAGTGTGACCTTGTGGCTGAAGTGTCTAGGAATATTAAGACGTAGTAGTCTCTGGAGATTAAGAAGACACTGGAGACTGAGTTGTCTACTTTTCAGTTTATTGCCAGCATTTCCATGAGGCTCAATTCAAGCATAGCTGATAGTGTGCCAGGCAGCTGGCACTGGCAATTACCATGCAGCCTCATGCTTGGATGCAGTTGTGGAATTTCACGGACTGCTTCAAGGCATCTTTTTTTAATGCTCCTTTTGATGGCTCATCCTTGTTTAGGTCAAAGATTAAGGACACTTCCTAGGAGCGAGCAAGAAGGTAAAATGCTGTCCTCCATAGGAGTGAGTTTAGCTACTCCTCAGCAAACCACCTTAAGGAATCAGAAGGGGAGGAACTGTCCCTTCTTTAGAAAATTGTAGCAGCCTTCCCAGGACCTCCTTCAGATAGTTCTTCCTGGAGCGAGGTGGGGGGGCATGATGGGCACTGCCCATGGGGTAGAGTGGACCACAAAATCAGGGCTTTTATTTAACTTGTGGATCCTTCCAGCGATCCTAAAGGGTTGCCCAACTATCCTGCTGTATAGGCAGTTGAGGGGTCTCTTGTCTTTTCACCCAAAAGCTTGGTAGGCCGTTACCTCAGATTCATGAATGTTATGAGTCCTGTTCAGAGGCTGTACTATTTCCTTTTTCAGTATTCTAGGTTTCGGTCACAAACATCTCGCAGATGTTCCATTGTGTCAGAGACTGCAGACAGCAGCAGCAGTTCAGAACCTGCTGGTAAATGTAGTCATCCAAGAGGTCCAACCAGACCAATGAGGATACGGTGTCTACTCAAAGTTTATTTTTTTTTAGTCAAAAAAGAACAAGGACCTCAGGCCTATTTTGGAGTTGAGCAAATGAATCACTTTGTGAAACAGACCAAATTCCGGATGGTCACCATGCTGTCCATTCTACCTCTGTTGAGGAAGGACGATTGGATGTGCCTGGTAGACCTCAAGGATGCCTACCATCATGTCAAGATAGAGAGATGTTCCAGGAGGTTCTTGTGCTTCCAGTTGGGGGCCAGTCATTATTAGTTTAGAGCCCTGTCATTCAGTCTCACTGCTGCCCCCCCCCATGTGTTTCCCCTGGTTCCAGCTACAGGGATTTCAGCTTTTTCCTTATGTGGATGATTGGCTCTTCACTGCCCCATGAGAGCTTATGTGGTCACAGCCTAGGACACCTTACTCCAGTTGTGTGACCATTTAAGAATAAGTCGGGTCTTCAGCCTGTCTAGACATTTGAGTTCATAGGCTGCCACTTGGATACTGTCTCCCAAATTGCCAAGCTCCAAAGTCATCAGTCTTTGATCCAAGGCAATATCTGCGCTTGCCCTTGCAAAATCCCCAGCTCATGCAGTTTTGAAACTCTTGGGCCATATGGCAGCCTCACTAGGATGGATTCCCACAGCAAGGTTCCACATAAGGGCTCTGCATTGGGCTATCAGTGTAGTGGTCCTGTTTGACTCATCCAATGGACTTTCTCATCAGATTCACAAAAGTGTGTCATGATCATATTCGTTGGTGGTTCCAGTACCCTTAGTGATCAATGGGAAACTGTTGTTCTTCCCCATCCTTCGGCCACAGTAACCATGGATGCCTCCTTTCTTGGGTGGGGGTGGGGTCATTTCAGGGGTCCTGGTCTTCTTTGGAGGCCATCGTTCACATCAGTGTCCTGGAATTAAGGGCTTTTGTCCTTGAGTTGCAGGCTTTTCAGGATATCCTCCCTGGTGGTGTGGTATTGATCCAGCCAGACAATATGTCCATTGTCTGGTATCATTTCAGTGGTTTCTGATTACAATACACATCCCAGGGAGGTCCAACATTCTGGCCGACAGTTTGAGCAGGAATGTTCTTCTTCCTCACAAGAGGTCTCTGAATCAGAGAGTTGCATTTC
Source organism: Protopterus annectens (assembly GCF_019279795.1). Taxonomy (NCBI): domain Eukaryota; kingdom Metazoa; phylum Chordata; order Ceratodontiformes; family Protopteridae; genus Protopterus; species Protopterus annectens. The sequence continues at coordinate 1,050,645,065 of NC_056739.1, forward strand.
AGATTTTTCAATGCTGGGTCTGTCTCTTTTGTGACATTTTTGCTTCCCCCTTGAACAGCAAATGCAACAGCTGTTATGCCTTTTTCCCTCCTTAGGGCCAATCACTCAGAAATGATGTTCTGTATGCTTGGCCCCCGAATATCCTGTACCATTATTTTCTAGTGCCCCTGATAATCAGGTTTCTTCAGAAGGCACCCTTTTGCAGATGTACAGTGATCTGCATAGCACCTTTCTGGCCTCGTAGGTGTGGTTCCCTTTTCTATGGCCTCTTCTAATTCCTTCCTAGGGTTCTGGATCCCACTCCAGATCTCATTTCTCGTCCTGTGGATGTTCATCGTGTTTCACTGTTGCAGTCATGACTGTAGGGTTCTCCCCTGCTGGCAGGCAGTCCTCGGTCGGCCAGAATCCCAAAGTCTGGGTCCAGCATCGGCTGCTCAGCCATGCCCCTTGATGTCAGAGCGCCAGGAGTCCAAAGCTGGCAGCCGATGCCATGTTCTCCAGTCTTTCTTGCCGTGCGGTGATAGTAGTTCACAAGTGCCGGTCGGCTGATTCCTGACAATTATTTCTAAATGTACTTCAGTCCGAAGACTTTCTTCTCCTACTCAAAGCTAAGTACCCCGTTGGGGAAACTTTTTTCCTGCTCCAGTCCGATGTCAGAAAAAGTTAATAATTGTATTTCATGTGGGAAGCAAATACCTCATAAGGATTTTCATTCTTACTGTATTCCTTGCTTAGGCCCTGACCACGACGTAGCTAGTTGTCGGTTTTGCGCTAGATTTAATCAACGTACTATTAAATGAAGGTACGATTTTGTATTTCATTACTTTTGTAGGCGTTTTAATTACAAAATGTCATCGGACACGCTTCCGGCTACCGGAGTTCACAAACAACGCAAGGATAAAGACAGGCCTCCGAGGTCCAAATCAGACGATATTGTACAAGCAGAGCCAGCTTCAGGTTCGGCCGTCGTCAGGTGCTTTTGCAGCCCCTCTCGTTGGCGATTTCGGAACCATGGCCGAAACGGACTCCCACGAGGAGCCAACTAGGCCTTTGAATATTTCAGTTGCAGGACCTTCGGACAATGCTCCTTCGGATGGGTCCGGAGCCGCTGTGCAGGTACCGGCTTCCGAAGGGGTTTTCAGGCCTACTCAGCTTCTGATAAAGGCAAAGCCAAAGACAAAGGCAAAGACTCCTTCCAAATCAAAGACTACAGCCCAGGCCTCTTCTGATCCGGGGCCCAAGTCTCAGAAACAGTTACTTAAGATGGCGGAGGACTTGCTTACTATGATTAGGGGTTCACATCTCCATCCAGATAAAAGGCCAAGGCAGGAATTGTATTATGACTTCTCTGATCAGGCTTCTGTTTCTTCAGTTTCTTCTTCTGACCAGGATTATTCTTTCCCTCCTTATGAGGATTCTGATGCTGAGGAATCCATTCCTTCAGCTTCTCCCCCTGAGGATTTTTCTTTTGGGGAAACTTTACATGAAATGAGGGAACATTTTCACTGGGAAGGACAGGAGTACTCGGAACCTAAGAAGAGACTTAGGGATTTTCTTCTTCTTCCCCAACATAGACCCCTGGCTATCCCTCCTATTTTGGATATTGTGGATGATGCTTTTTCGGAGGCTAACTTAACTCCTGACTCTTTTCCTCCAGCTCCTGTTAAGCCAGACAGATATTATAGGGTTCCTGATTCCCACCAGTTTTTATACAAGAATCCTACTGCTGATCCTGAAACCATTTCTCAGGGCCCTAAGGGGGTTAAAGCCGCTACTGCTAAAAACCCCATTCCCACTGAGAAGGATTCCAGATCTTTAGAAAGATGGGGCAAAAAAGTGTACACTTCTGCAACTTTATCTATTAGGGCTTTAAACTGTCAATTTCATATGCTGAAATACCAGCAATTTCTTCTGTCTGTTTTGAAACAAAAGCTAACTTCCATTTCCACTTGTGCAGATGATAAGGAATTACATGACTTAATGCATGCCACTGAGCAAGTAGGGAAGCATGGTTTACACTGTGGTTTTGATGCCTTGGAGGCTTCTTGTAGGGCTGCTGCCTCTGGCACAGTCATTAGAAGGCATGCTTGGTTAAAGGAACAAAACTTGCCAGATCAAGTAAAAGCTAAGTTATTGGATGCTCCTGTTCAACATAATGTTTTGTTTGGATCTAAGACTGAAGAGGTGATAAAGAAGATGGAGGACAAGGCAAAATCCATGCAAACGGTTAAGGATTTCTTACAAGTACAGCCACCCAGATTTAGTAGGAATTGGCCTACTACAAATTGGTCCTTTCCCAATTCAGACAGGCCTCAGAGGGGTAGATACAGATGCTCCCGAGGAAGGCCCCAAACGCAAGCCTCTTATAGACCAAGACAGTGGACTGCTTCCACCCCTAGGGGAGGAGAGGACAGGTCGCAAGCTCATAGAAAACAGGCTCAATGACTCCCTCTGTTGTCTGCAGGAACTTCTTGCCTGGAAGCCCCTCTCGGAGGGAAACTTTCTCTTTTTCACCTAAATTGGACTCATATAACCCAAGACAAGTGGGTTCTGGATGTGGTTTCAAGAGGTTACAAATTCCATTTTCATACCCTACCAAGATCAAGCGGATGGCTGGATCTACCAAAACATCTATGGTTAGAGGCTTTAAACCAGGTGGAAGCCCTCTTGGCTATGAAAGCCATAGAACTGGTTCCACTTTCAGAAACGGGACAAGGTTTTTACTCAAGGCTCTTTCTAGTCCCCAGAAAGCAAAATTCATGGAGACCCATTCTGGATCTGTCAGTCTTGAACACTTTTCTCGAGATACCAAAATTCAAGATGCTTACTCTACAGCAGCTACTTCCAATGCTGTCCAAAAATGCATGGATGGTAACTTTGGATTTAAAGGAGGCTTATTTACACATTCCCATCAGGCAGGAGTGCAGAAAATACTTCAGGTTCAAGGCCGGATCGAGTCACTATCAATTCTCTGCGCTGCCCTTTGGATTGTCTACTGCTCCCACGGTCTTCACCAAATGCCTGGCTCCAGTAGTAGCTTATTGCAGACTCAAGGTAATTCAAATTTACCCTTATCTGGACGACTGTCTTATTCAGGCAGACAGCAAGGTTGTCTTACTCCAGCATCTAGAATTTGTTCAAAAACTTCTCAAGTTCCTGGGATTCACTGTAAACATAAAAAAGTCAAATTTGACACCCTCACAACAGATAACTTTTCTGGGTGCTCTTCTAAACACAACAATCCAGATGGCATTTCTGACATACGAAAAACAATTACAGCTGGCTTCAACTTTCAAAACCTTGGCATCATTAACTCAGCTATCTGCAAGGAAATTCCTGCAGGCTTTGGGTTACATGGCCTCCTGCATCCTTCTCTTACCATATGCAAGACTACATATGAGGAAAATACAGTGGTACCTAAAAAGTGTATGGTCTCAGCATTGCCACAGTTTAGACATACAGATCACCGTCCTGCCTTGTCTTCAAAAGGAATTCCTTTGGTGGTCCAAGGCATGTACTCAAAACAAAGGGAAGGCCTTCAGTCTGCCTCCAGCCAGTCAGATACTAACAGCAGACGCCTCGGATTATGCATGGGGAGCCCATTTGCAGGGCAACTGTCTGCAGGGCCTTTGGACAAAGGATCAGAAGCACCTGCATATCAATTTAAAGGAAATGTTAGCCGTTCAGAACGCTCTATTGGCCTTCAGGAATCTTCTACAACCAGGACAACTATTGATTCGGACAGACAACACCACAGTTATGTGGTACATAAACAAGCAAGGGGGATCACATTCCTATCCCCTTTGCAGACTAGCCATGAATCTATGGAACACAGCTCTAGCTTACAAACTGGACCTTCAAGCTCAGTTTCTACCAGGGAAGGAAAACATCCTGGCAGACAGTCTGAGCAGGAACCTGTCAGACCCACACGAATGGATGCTGGACACCGAAATATTCAAGGTGGTTACAGCAGTCTGGGGATGTCCTCGCATAGACCTCTTTGCATCCCTCCTCAATCATCAACTACAGATTTTTTGCACAAGGACATTCCACGAACTAGCTTGGAAAGTGGATGCACTATCATTCAGTTGGAGAAACCTCTCTGGGTATGCCTTCCCGCCTCTACCTCTTCTTCCACGGGTGTTATTAAAGATCAAACAGGACAAGCCCAAGATGATAATTTTACTGGCCCCAAATTGGCCTTGACAGTTTTGGTACCCAACTCTGAAAAACCTTTCTCTGGAGCCCCCTTGGGTTTTACCTCAGACTCCGAACCTTCTGTCCCAACACCAGGGTCAAGTTCTGCACTCCCATGTCAAAACTCTCAGCCTGTCTGCCTGGTTAATCCAGGGTCTATGATTCATTCTCTCCTACCCAAGCAGGTTATGGATGTCATTTTAGAAGCCAGACGTCCTAGCACTAGAAAATCTTATGCAGGAAAATGGAAAAGATTTTGCACCTGGATGCAGGCTCAGGATTCGGATCCTCTTATTCCTAACATTCCTCTGATTTTACTTTATCTGACAGACCTCTTACATAAGGGTCTTTCTGTTTCTTCCATAATGATACATGCCTCTGCTATTTCTGCTCATTATAATACAGACCCTCCAGTCTTTTCCCACCAGCTCATGAGACAGTTTCTCAGTGGAGCTAAGAACTTAAGGCCCCCTAGATCTCCACCCATTCCTGCCTGGGATCTCAACTATGTTTTGGAAAAACTCACCTTACCTCCTTTTGAGCCTGCTGCCACATATGACATCAAGTTTTTATCTTGGAAGACAGCCATCCTGTTAGCTCTGACCTCTGCCAGAAGAGTTTCGGAGTTGCAAGCTCTCATGGCTATGGAACCTTATATTATTTTTCACAAAGACAGGATGTCTTTAAGGACTAATCCTACTTTCATGCCTAAGGTGGTTTCCAAAGTGGCTTTAAATCAAACTATTCACCTGCCAACTTTTTTCCCCAGTCCTCAAAATAGGGGGGAAAGGATCTTGCATTCCTTGGATGTACACAGACAGCTACGTTTTTACCTGGACAGAACCAAGGACATCAGGAAATCAGAGCAATTGTTTGTTTCTTATGCTTCAAGTTCCCAAGGTAAAGCCATTTCAAAACAGACCATTTCTAAATGGATTGCTCATGGAATCAGATTTTGTTATTCACACCATGGAAAGCAAATCCCAGGGAGTACAAGGACTCACTCTACCAGAGCTGCTGCCACTTCAGCTGCCTTCCTCAGGGGAGTTCCTACCAAAGACATTTTGGAAGCTGCAACTTGGAGTTCAGTGCATACTTTTTCTAAGCACTACAATCTTACCTCTCTACTCTAAGTCTAGGGCAGGCTTTGCTTCTGCAGTCTTGCAGGGCCTTTTAGCCACCCCCTCTACTTTATGACCACCTCCCTTTTCTTCTGCTTTGGGATTCAAACCTACAGTCATGACTGCAACAGTGAAAGACAATGAACATAGTACAGTTGTGTACACTTATCATAAATGTAGATGTTCGAGTGTCTTCACTGTTGCAGTCTGGGTTACCCTCCCTCCTGTCCCCTCTTATTTTTTCTTTTGTGTGGTTCCCTTCTTCACCCTTCTTCTGAGGTGTATTTGCAAAGGGTATGGGATTTTACTCATTTTGGAACACCTGACATCTGGGGCAAGAAAAACTGGAGAACATGGCGTCGGCTGCCAGCTTTGTACTCCTGGCGCTCTGACGTCAAGGAGCATGGCTGAGCAGCCGACGCCGGACCCAGACTTTGGGATTCTGGCCGACCGAGGACTGCCTGTCGGCAGGGGAGAACCCTACAGTCATGTCTGCAACAGTGAAGACACTCGAACATCTACATTTATGGTAAGTGTACACAACTGTACTTTCTGGATCCTCCCAACCTGCAGTCCCTCAGGTTAACTGCATAGATGTTCATCGTGTTACACTGCTGCAGTCATCACACTTGGGTTATCCTGCCGTCCGGCGGTCCTGCAGTCGGCCAGAGTTCCAAAGTCTTGGTCCGGCGTCGGTTGCTGTTGCTTCTTCCCTGACGTCAGTGCGCCAGGGGTATATAAGAGGCACCCGACGCCATTTTCTTCAGTCTTTCTTGCTGCGCGGTGCCCGAAGCAGAAGCAGTTCACAAGTGCCGGTCGGCCGACTCCTGAGATTTTCAAATCGAATTTCAGACCGAAGTCTTCAATAAAGCTAAGTACCCTGTTGGGGAACCTTTTCTTGCCTCAGTCCGATGTCAGAAAAAGTTAACAATTGCATTTCTTGTGAGAAGCAAATACCTCATAAGGACTTTCATTCTTATTGTATTCCTTGCCTAGGCCCAGACCACGACGTCACAGGTGGTCGGTTTTGTGCTAGGTTTAACAAATGAACTATTAAACGTCTGTTTGATTTCGCCCAACATTATTTTGGTAGGAAATTTAATTATACCATGCCGTCAGAGCAACCGATGACCAGAATGCATAAAAAACGCAAAGATAAGGACAGGCAGCCGAGACCCAAACCAGACTTCGAGGCCTCTGCTAGGCCAGTCGCCGGTTCTCCGGTTTTCAGTGAGGTGCCTACGCAGCCCCTAACGACCGCTGATTTAGAATCCCAGGCAGCATCTGATTCCCAAGCGGAGATTGGTAGGCCTCCACAACCTTTATCTTTAGGCCCTTCCGACTCCATGGCTGAAGGAGATTCCAGTGCAGTTGAAACGCCTTCAGTTGCAGAAGGTGTCTTCAGACCGACTACACTCACTATTAAATCCTATGCAAAGCTGACAACTCCTTTAAAAGCAAAAAAGACCGTACAGCAGTCTCCAGTACAAGGCCCCATGCCTAAGAAACAGATGCTTAAGATGGCTGAAGACTTAATTACCCTAATCAGGGTTCCCATTCCCCTCCTGATAAAAGGCCTAGACAGGAGGAGGACTACTCTTCCTCTGACCAGGTTTCAATTTCCTCAAATTCTTCTGAGGAACAGGAATACTCTTTTCCCCCTTATGAAGACTCTGATGCTGTAGAGTCTATTCCTACAGCATCTCCCCCAAAAGACTACTCTTTTGGGGAAACTTTACATACCATGAGGGAACATTTCCACTGGGAAGGCCCGGATTACTCTGATTCTAAGAAAAGACTCCGAGAGTTCCTTTTACTACCCCAGCACAGACCACTTGCTATTCCACCCGTGTTAGACATTGTGGATGATGTTTATTCAGAATCTAGCCTTAACCCAGATTCACTACCTCCTGCACCAGCCAAACCAGACAGATACTAGAAAGTCCCTGACTCTCACAAATTCCTATATAAAAGCCCTGTTGCTGACCCAGAAACCATTTCCCAGGGTCCCAAAGGGGTTAAGGCCTCTTGCTAAAAATCCTGTACCCTCTGAAAGGGATTCTAGAGCACTAGACAGATGGGGAAAGAAAGTATATACCTCAGCTACTCTAGCTATGAGGGCCTTAAATTGCCAGTTTCACATGCTGAAATATCAACAGTATTTGATGTCTCAATTAAAACAAAAAATTATCACACATACAGAGCAGCCTGATTACAAGGAAATGCAAGATTTGTTGCATGCAGCATACGGGAAAACATACTTTGCAATGTGGATTTGATTCATTGGAAGCTTCTTGTAGAGCAGCAGTGACGGGGTCTGTCATACGTAGGCATGCTTGGTTAAAAGAACAAACTTTACCTGATCATGTTAAACCAAAGTTATTGGATGCACCTTTACAGCAGGATGCTTTATTTGATGTCTCAATTAAAACAAAAAATTATCACACATACAGAGCAGCCTGATTACAAGGAAATGCAAGATTTGTTGCATGCAGCAAAGTGGGAAAACATACTTTGCAATGTGGATTTGATTCATTGGAAGCTTCTTGTAGAGCAGCAGTGACAGGGTCTGTCATACGTAGGCATGCTTGGTTAAAAGAACAAACTTTACCTGATCATGTTAAAGCAAAGTTATTGGATGCACCTTTACAGCAGGATGCTTTATTTGGTGTAAAAGCAGAAGAAGTTTTAAATAAAATGGAGGATAAGGCAAAATCTATGCAGACGGTCAAGGATTTCTTACAGGTTCAACGCCCTCGTTTCAGCAGAAATCGGCCAACCAAAAACTGGTCCTTTCCAGCTTCTGACAGACCACAGAGGGGCAAATACAGATGCCCAAGGGGCAGAGGTCAGTCACAAGGCTCTTACAAGCCTCGACAATGGGGTGCCACAACCCAGAAAAGAGGAGAAGACAGGTCTCAAACTGTCAGAAGACAAACACAATGACTTACCAATCAGACTGCCAAGCAAATCCCTCTTGGCAGCTCCCTTAGGAGGAAAACTAGCACTTTTTGCAGACAACTGGCACATCATCACAAAAGACAAATGGGTCCTAAATATTGTATCTCAAGGATACAGATTCCACTTTCACACTTTACCAAGGATAAAAGGAATGCTAAACCTGCCACCAAATCAATGGGCAGAGGCTCAAAAACAAATTACAGCTCTCATGGACATGAGAGCCATTCAGCAGGTTTCTACGCAGGAGCAAGGACAAGGATTTTACTCAAGATTCTTTCTAGTTCCCCAAAAGGACAAAGCCTGGAGACCCATTCTGGACCTCTCAATTCTAAACACATATCTGGAAGTACCCAAATTCAAGATGCTAACACTACAGCAACTTCTTCCCACGCGTTGGACCTCAAGGAGACATACCTGCATGTCCCTTTCAGACAAAATTGCAGAAGATACCTCCGATTTATAGCAGGTTCAACCCATTACCAATTCTCTGCACTGCCCTTTGGCTTGTCTACTGCGCCCAGGGTCTTCACAAAACGCCTGGCACCAGTAATTGCATACTGCAGACAAAGAGGAATTCAAATATATCCATACCTGGACGACTGCCTTATTCAAGCAGAAAGCATGGACATTCTTTTAAAGCATCTGGCGTTTGTCAAAAACCTATTAAGTTGCCTAGGGTGCACAGTAAATGAAAAGAAGTCAAAACTAGTGCCCTCACAAGACATAATATTCCTGGGTGCCAGCTTAAATACAATGGCCCAGATGGCTTATCTCACGCCAGACAAGCAAGGACAACTCAATACTTCAAAATGATGGCAACAAAGACCCAACTCCCTGCAAGAAAAATTCTGCAGGCCTTGGGATTCATGGCATCTTGCATACTACTAATACCATATGCAAAACTGCATATGAGGAAATTACAATGGTAACTGAAAAGTATATGGACTCAACACAGCCACAGCTTGAAAACAATAATACCACTCATTCCCTGCCTTCAACAGGAGTTTCTATGGTGGGCTCAGGCATGTCACCTCAACAAGGGTCAGCCTTTTACCTTACCCACAGCCAGGCAAACTATAACAACAGATGCTTCGGAATATGCCTGGGGAGCACACATGGCAGGACAGTGTATTCAGGGCAAATGGTCTGCAGATCAAAGGCATCTACATATCAATCAAAAAGAGATGCTAAGCTGTACAAAATGCCCTAACAGCTTTCAAGGACCTCCTACATCCAGGACAACTCCTAATAAAGACGGACAACACCACAGTGATGTGGTACATAAGCAAGGGGGCACACATTCCTACCCCCTATGCAGACAAGCAATGACCTTGTGGTACACAGCACTGACCTACCAAGTTCAACTACAAGCACAATTCCTGCCAGGAAAGAAAAACACATTGGCAGACTATCTAAGCAGAAACATCATAGATCCTCACAAGTGGAAACTAGATCCACAAGTATTTGCAATGATAACTCAAAAATGGGGGAGCCCAGACATAGAGCTGTTTGCCTCCCCCCAAAACTACCAACTACGGAAATTTTCCACAAGGACATACCACACACTAGCTTGGAAAGTGGACGCCCTCTCATTCAGTTGGAAAACATTAAGTGTATGCCTTTCCTCCACTGCCTCTTTTGGCAAAGGTGCTGCTGAAAGCCAGATTAGAGAGGCCACAAATGATACTCATTGCTCCAAACTGGCCATGCCAACACTGGTATCCAATACTAAGGAACATGGCTCAAGGCCCACCACGGATTTTACCTCAAATTCCTCACCTGCTCACTCAGCAAAACAATCAGATTCTACACAGCCAGCTCAAGACTTTAAATCTGGCTGCATGGCAAATTACCTAAACAACCAGTCAACACTTCTCTCTAAAGCTGTTATGGATGTCATTCTGGAGGCCAGGAGGCCCAGCACCAGGAAAGCCTATTCAGACAAATGGAAAAGATTCTGCGCCTGGAACCAGGCTAAAGGCCAAAATCCCCTTGTCCCAAATATTCCTCAGATTCTACAATATTTAACTGAGATGTTGCACAAAGGACTTTCCTTTTCATCTATTAAGATCCACGCCTCAGCTATTTCAGCTCAATACAACACGGATCCTCCTATATTTTCACATCCATTACTAAGACAGTACCTCAGAGGGGCTAAGAACATAAGACCACCCCGGAGAGCACCAACACCAACTTGGGATCTCAACTTTGTTTTGGAAAAACTTACACTACCGCCCTTTGAACCAGCTTTTACAGCTGATTTACAGTTTCTATCATGGAAAACTGCCCTGCTGCTAGCAATAACTTCAGCACGAAGAGTCTCGGAGCTACAGGCCCTAATGGCAGTGGAGCCTTTCATCATTTTTCATCAAGACAGAGTCGCTTTACGAACTAACCCTTCCTTTATGCCAAAGGTGGTATCCAGTGTGGCCCTAAACCAAACCACTAATTTGCCCACCTTTTATCCAAACCCCCAGAACAAAGGGGAAAGGTTCCTACACTCTTTGGACATTCATAGGCAGTTATATTACTACTTGGATAAAACTACGGCTTTCAGAAAATCTGACCAACTTTTTGTATCCTATGCTGCAGGATCACAGGGAAAGGCTATCTCAAAACAGACCATTTCAAAATGGATAGGACATTGTATCCGTTTCTGCTACACACACCATGGGAAACCTGTACCTGATAACATTAGGCCCCATTCCACCAGGGCTACAGCAACATCAACAGCCTTCCTCAGAGGGGTACCAACCAAGGATATTTTGGAGGCTGCAACTTGGAGTTCAGTGCACACCTTCACCAAGCACTATCACTTACCTCTATACTCTAAAACCAGAGCTGGCTTTGCCACTGCAGTTCTGCAGGGCCTACTAGCTTCTCCAAACCCTGTTTAGTTCCACTGTCCATCCTTAGCTTTGGGATTCAACCCAAGTGTGATGACTGCAACAGTGTAATGGCAGGATAACCCAAGTGTGATGACTGCAGCAGTGTGAACACTCGAGCATCTACATTTATGGTAGGTACAAAACTGTACTTTTCCTCCAGTTCCTTTGATGGCCAGAAATCCCAAGCTATCAGACAGTGTTGTGCATATTTTGCCCTCATCCCAAAAGCTATCTCCTAGGAAAGCCCTTTGTGATAGGGGTGGTCTTCTGAGGGTTTGATTCTTTTTCTGCTCCCTTAAAGTCAGTTTTAGATTTGTTAGTTTTTCATGTTGAGTTGTTTAATTCAGGCTCTAGTTTTTCTATGATTGAGGTATAACTGGCAGCCATATCTAATTTTCGTGTCAGCAGGGCTAATGCTCTCTTGCTGCTCTGACAATTTCCAAGGTATTTGTCAAAAGTGCATTACTTTTGACCCATCAGCCCCCCTCCCCTCCGTTCAGGTTCCCTTTCCTCCTTGAGATTTACCTTACACGTTGCAAATCCTTGCATGTCCTCCTCTTGAACCTTGTGCTACGTCAGCCCTAAAAGTTTTATCTTGAAAGTCCCTTGTTCCTGGTGGCTGTTACCTCAACCAGCAGAATGTCAGAGCTACAAGTTCTGGATACTACTACTCCTTCTCATTTGGTGTTCCACAAAGATAGGGTCTCAACTTTGCATGAATCTTTTCTCCCTAAGGCAGTCACCAAGCGTAATTTAAATAGGTCTGTTGACCTTCTTGTATTTTTTCCTAATTTTTCAAGCAAGGGTAAATACTTGCTGCAATGTTTGGAAGTGAATAGACCTTTCAAATTTTACCTGGCCAGGACAAAATCCTTTAGAATGTCCAGTGAGCTGTTCATTTCCTTTTTGAAATCCAGATTGGGTAGACCTGTGTCTAAAATGTTATCCTAGTGGCTGTCATATTATAGACTATATTTCCTTTGCTTTTACCTTGAGAGGCAAGATTTTGTGTGGTAAGCGTAAAAGGCCCTCCACTAGAGCCATGGTTACTTCTAGAGCTTTCTTAGATGATGATTGTGCAGCATCTACTTGCGTGGACCCTCACACTTTTCTTTCTCACTACAAGCTGGACTTTCAGTTTAGGTCCAGTGCTGCTTCTGGCTACACTGTGTTGCAGAATATCCTTTCGTAGATCCTCCCAGGGGGGGGGGGTTGTGACTGGGGACTCTGTCCCACAGGTTAAAGCCAGGTGAAGACATCATTGGATATGAAAGCTAACTATGTTAGCATAACGATAGATCTGTGTTGTCCATCTTAGTGTTGTTCAGTCCCCCTCCCCCCCCCCACTGCTTCTGCCCCTACCTTGTTGGTGAGTCTTTTACCTTAAGGTGACTGAGTGGGGGAGGTTCGGTTACCTTTTTCTTCGAGTCCTTTTTCTTCTGCCCTCATGTTGGAAATATAATTTGGAACTAGATTGAGAGGAGAGGAGGCAAACACAATCTAAGGTATCCACTAGGGAGCTGGGAAATTGTAGGTAGGGGAGGTGGACCCTGGCGAGTTGAAGTCTCGTGGATTTGTCTGACATTGGATCTGATAACCCGCAGGTTGTACCAGATAGAGACAGACTACATTTATAAGAAGTACATAATTTTTGGTTATTAGATTTGTTTTGTACTGCGTGAGTGAGTCATGTCTTCACAGAAATTGTTCTCAAGTCAGAATGATCAATCTTGTAGACATAGCGGCACTCCCCCAGTGACTTTTTACTGTCAACTTGCTGGGGAGGGCAGGGTTTTTGATTCTGCTAACACAATTTTCTGATATTTTTTGTGGCTTTCTTCATCCTGTTTCTAATTTTAGTAATGCTGGTAACGCATTTAAGTGATATTTTATTGGTAGCTGTGTGACACATATCATTGAAACCTTCAAATCCATTTACTTCCCCTAACAACTGTCAGGATGGTTCTCCATCCATAATAAGTGATCATGGATGCATAAGGTAACAGCTTGAGGACTTGGCAAAAAAATACCAAAATTTAGACCTTACAGAGGGATAATTTGTTCTTTCAAGAATCCATAAGACAAGATATGATGACCATAGTTTTATCTTTTTCACAAGTTTCTGAATAGCACTGTACAAGTGTCAGCATTGCTGGTGACATTTTGTCAGTGTGCAAGTTCAGAGCATTTGTAAATTTTGATTAAACACAATGATAAATTGACAAGTTAAAAAGGGAAGTAACAGATTTGAATGCCTCCATTAAGAATGATTTATTTGACAGTAAGATATCTCCGTATATTAATGCTTATGATAAATAAAAAAAAACACAAATTTGGTAAGGGAGGGGAAGAAGAAAAAACTGTTAGCGGACAGGAAAGATTTTGAAGCTGATAAGGTACGTGATTGCTTTGCTTTCAGAGAGACTGATCATAGTGAAGCCCAGCCAGAAGTGGATATTTCAGCACCCCCCCCCCCCCCCAGAGACTGGAGAATCTGGTGTGACCATTTTCCAATGCAGGGCAGGAACAGCAGCTATTTAATTATCCACAAACTTCTGGGAGGGCCTCAGGAACCTTCGGAAACATACCATCCTCATAATGGAGTCTGGACTTAATTCTTAGCTAAGAACCTGCCAAGTAGTCATCATCAGCTTTAGGTCTCTAAGTACTGCTGAGGTCCATTGTAGTTTGTGGAAAAGAGGATATAGTTATATTCCCATGAGAAACATGAATTATGCAGATGCAGTTGTAGAATTCATTTACTAGGAAATTAAGTTTTGCAGTGTTTGAACATTCTGGTGTTTATTATGAAACCAATTTTACATACATGTTCTCAGTAGAACCTGCCTGTGCATTAGGATAAACACCAGAATGTTCAATCAACAGTGCAAAATTTAATTTCCTAATGAAGACCTTCAGCTCCATGATTGTGTTCTGATTGATTCTCTACATTGTAGCATCAGGGCCGGTGTTAGCATTTTGGGGGGGGGCCAGCAAATGTCAAGTTGAAGGCCTCCTAGGCACTTCCAGTTTAAGTTTCAAGCAATCACTAAGCAACATTTGCTTCATGCTGAAAGTTTTTAGGAGAAAAGAACACGCAAACTGATCTGTAGCTACAATGCTCTTATATTACAACAGGTCTATGCACACCACTATGTTGGACCATCTCACTAAGAGACATTCACAGTTACTGGTATTTAGTTGCAACAATGATACATTTAAAGCAACTCTATGCACAGGTCTGGACTTAGGTGAAATGGCATCCTAGGGCTAATGTTTCAGCCCCCTCCCCCAACATGCACGCACACACACACACACACACACACACACACACACACACACACACACACACACACTCCAGTCCCTCCCCTCTGTTTCTCCCCATCTTGGGCTCTCCATACCATGCAAATTATTTTTTTTCTTCCTTTTTTCACATTTTACTCTCCAGCTTTTTCAGCAAGCCATAACTTTTTTATATGCTCTGAATTGCATTTAAAGTTTTTTTTCTTTTTACATAACTTTTTTATCCAATGATATCTTGAACAGAAATTATGATTAAGGAAAGAAATTCACTGTTGCAGTTCGGTTTTAGTTTTCCTTGCATCCTTTCAACACACCTTTCCTGACCAAGACAGTACGTTAATAACTATTTAAGAAATAACTTGAATAAGCCAAGGTCCAAAAAGCCACAGGGTTATAGATGCTTTGTGACGCGTTTTAGGGCACTTTCCTAGCCTTTTAATCCATTTGTGGCCTACACAAAAAAAACATGAATAATAAAAGAATTTCAGTCTTTTTTTTTTTTCTTTTTTTTTTTTATTCTTTCTTTCAATGAAGACACAAGTTATACCCAAGATGTAATGTTCAAAGCTGAGAAAACAGTAGCTCACAGTAAACTAACAAGTCAGTTGTTGTGGGGGATATACAGGTCCTATCTTGGAATAAATACTGCCTGCCTCTCTAACCCCTCAAAAAAGACGGTCACTGCCTATACATCCCTCTGGTGTTAGATTGGGATGAAAGCAAAGGTTCAAATTGACACAGTGATGTATTTCAACTTACTGCTGACATAGACACAGTATGCCTCCTCACTCCTCACCCTTAACCCTCAAAGCAGCCACTTCTACAAGTACCTGATGTGTGATTGTGAGGAAAGTGAAAAAATAATGATTACAGTAATGTATTCTACTTTGTTGCTCCTAGACAGCACACTGACCCTACACAAGCTGCAATAACTTTTTTTGTACACCTCTGACATATCTGAGAAAAGTAAAAGAAACAATAACCACATTTTCCTCAGTCCAAACACAAGCTATAATGACCTGTGCATGCCTCTAAGATTAGACTATGATGAAAATTAAAGTAATAACCACACAATTTACAGCCCCACCACTACGACCACATAACCTACAAGCTTTCCATATATACACATTTGAGCAGGGCTGGTTTTAGAACTGATGCAGTTGAGAACAGATGCCATTATCAGCTTTATCCTGAACAGGGTCATATCACAGCCCTATTGAGGACAAAGAGCGTAATCAGAAATTAATACATTTTTCCAGCGTTTGTGGGGCCCCCTCATAGTCTAGAATGATTAATGGAGCCCCCAAATCCATTTATATAGTCTAGTGTATTCTAGCAGGGGCCACCAGACCCCTAGAAGATCCAAGTGTCTGAATATTCTGTGATGCATTTTATACCTTACTTTTGAAGTATAATTACTTGTTAGCTGCATTTATTACTGATACCCAGAAGAATAATATATGTGACATGGCATTACTGGTTGTGTGCACAGATAAAAATCAGTCTTTTTTTCTTCATACACACACACACACACACACACACACACACACACACACACTCATTCGGGATTACAGTCAATAAATCCACACATCAGAGTTTTATACTTCTTATTGTCCTCCTGATTTAGAGCCTTATTCTGCTATGATTTTTGGCACTGTGCTGAATTCTTCAGCAAAGAAGTTGATAGAGTATCTGGTGTTCTGCAGTACTTACAAAACTCTGTAAAAAAGAAAACCATTCCCAAAGACTGGAAGCATCAGCTCCTCATAAAAATCCAAGGTTTGAATTGAGGTCAGAGTCTCTCTCGTGCTTACCTTCCTGGTTTGACAGACATGTTACAAAATATCAAAATAAGATAACTTGCTGTGGCTGGGGCCCTCCAGGAACATGGGGCCCCCAGCAACCACAGGGTTCGCTGGTGCCTAAAGCCAGCTATGTGTATCATGCCTCCCCAGAACAGTTTAATTTACAGAAGAGCAAGCCTTCTGACACCTGTCATATTTAGGGACTTTACCCCCTCCATCACCATTTATTTAAATATATGACTCTATGACTGCATAACAATGAAGAGGAGAATCACCCACACAAACTGTGACCTCACCGTTCGAGTTTAACATAGTCAGGAAATGAAGTTCAGTAAGACGGAATCAAGGAATTAGTGATCCACAAATTAGGTAACTATCACTTTTATGGGAGCTGTATGGTTGCTGTCTTCTCCCATTGCCACCCTTATTAATAAAGCAGCAGAAGAGTACTGCATGAAGAAATCTCAGAAACTAATGGGTGGCTGGTGCAAGCCAAGTCAAAGAGGAGGTGATAAAACATTATAAAGAAACCATTTATACCCAGCGTTTCTGTACAGGTCAATGGTGTTTAAAGAGAATTTTTGTTTTCTACTGTAAGAGATTTGATAAACATTTGTATAAGCAGTATTTTTTTCCTTTGTCTCTGTAGATACGTCAGTCTGTTATGTCCACTCTTTCTGCTGTAGAGCTTGAAGATCTTCCAGTGGTTATCAAGTTTATTCTCCAAGCAGTGTCTGCAGCTGATGCTGTGGAGGTAACAAATACATATTTTACTCTCTGAGAAATCTGTGTTTTCTAGGTTAGGTTGTGAAAAAATAAATAGAAAAATATATAAAATTGAGAGTTCAAGTAGTGCTAGGCCAACAGGTGTATGTATGAAGAGTATTTTGTATTAAAGTGGTGCAATAAATGGAAATTAATTATAACCGCTTTGAGTAACAGTGTTTCAAAAAAAAAGAAAAAATATGTTCGCAATTTATTTTTTGAAATGTTTGTGTTTGTTGAATAATTAAGAGATTTGACTATTGTTGTTTTTGAAAATTGACAAACTTAAGTATTTTAATGCTCCATATATGTGTTAAACTGCATGAAGTGCCAACACTTTAATCCTGCCAGTTGAAGGTGTGTCATGCTGTTAAGTTTTGGGTCTGTTTTATGACCAGAAGTAATAGTGTTTTGAGAGCTCTGCGTGTTAGTTACTGGTGAGTGTGAGTAGTTCTCCATGTTGTGCAGTCATAAGTCAGAGCATCACCACAGGGGCAAAAGCTCAGCAAGGACTGTAGGCAAGGCTTCCATAATATCCAGTATTACTGTCCCTGCAGGTGCTGACCTCATTCCTGGCTAGTAAGGGCTTGAGTCTGCACTCTCATCTTGCTGTTCAGTAGTGGAGGAGGTGAGCAGAGAAGTGTGCTCTTTGTTGCCACACCGCAGGGTTTATCTTAAACTAGCTGTACCATCCATAACCCAGTCGATCAGCTAGTATGCGAGAACAACCAGCCTGATCCAGCTAATACTTCCTTGAATTATCCTGTCTCATGTCTGTGGCAGTTGAGACTGTCTTCCTGAACTAGCAGGGTCAGTAGGTCCCCATCAGGGATGGTCCCATGGGATATCTTGTATCAGGGCTCACATCTCCAGAACTAGACATCAAACTATAGTTTGATGTTTGATGAGAAACTGAGTCAGCAATGTGGGGTTACACCATTAGGGGATGTAGACTGAAGCCATTACAAGACTTGCCTTTCTCCATCATATGTTGTAATTAACAGCTTGCTTTTACATATCATTTTGCAGGCCTTCCTGTTCTTTTAAAGCCAGTGCACAGCAGTCACATTCTGACCTTCTCATGATGTCACATGCAAGTTATCTTTTGCAGGCTGTGGAGGGAATAGGGCTATTGTTCCCTCCTTACATAGTTTCCTGCAAAGAGTTGGAGGACTCGGAGGCCATTGTTAGACGAATAAGGATAACAAGTCTGTCTTCCTGTGCTTTGGGGAGACTGTCATGCTGATACCGAATAGTGTAAATTCACCTGAAACAATTATGCCAACACCCCCAGAATACCTTGTGGATCTTCTGAGGAAGAGACCTGATTAGCCTTAAGTTATTCCCCATGTAGCTATTTACTATGAGTGTTTTCTGAGAAACATGAAGACACCATGTCTTTTCCCCTTCAGACCCTGGAAAGCAGATGCTCTTTCCTGTCTTGCTTCTGAGTGGGTGGAGGAATCTAACTAAGCAACCCAGTGTTGAATCTTGTGCGGTCTGATTTTTTTGTATTATAATTCCCGGAGATGGAAAAATACTTGTACCTTTCTGCCTGACAAGAAGTGCTGTAATATACTTTTATTTCAGGACAGACTTAAAATGAAGAGGTGAAAAGAATGTGGTGAGGTGTGATCAGTTGAGTAGCTTTCCTGGAAACGTTAAGTTAATGATAGTTGAACCTATGAACCTATCACATGCATTCCCTTAAGCATCTTCCCATTCATAAAAATATTTAATACAGTATCCGAGATTCACTTTTTTAATTAAGAAAAAGATATCGCCCTAAAGATTAGCAGATATGAAGAGGTCAAATATGCTGTTATACCCAAATATTTAAAAATATAATAACTGTTCTAGTATGTCATTTGCATAAGATTAAACAGTATACTTTGTCTCATAAAAGACATCGTACAGTAAATATTCTCAGTCCTTTGTTTTTAAATTGTTATACAGTGTGTATAAATATGTCTCTTCTTTATGAGTCTTCCATATACTCTTTTTCCAACCCTTTTCTTTATCATCTCAAACATATAAAATCTTCATACCCTCCGATGCTCACTTTCAGGTTCCATCTCATAAAAGCCAAACTAACAAATCTACTGCTGCTCTCCCTAACACATATTAAATTAAAAGATGATAGCCATCCCAACCCAGGCCCAAGCTATGACTTACCTAAAGCTCAACAACACTTCCCCAACCCTGATCTTAATACTACAAACCACAATACCTCTTGAATGAAAATACATACCTCCCTACCAGTCACTTCCAAATCTTATCTACTAATTACCAACTTCAATCTCAGAAACCTCATAAATAAAATTACAGAATTTCATGCTATCCTGACCACCTACTCTCCGGACTTAGCTATTTTATCTGAAACATGGTTAAAACTACACATCAAAGACCCTGAAATTACTCTTCACAGTTGTAATATAATAAGACAAGATAGACTAAGCAAAAGAGGTGTTGGTGTAGCTGTTTTGTTCAAAGAATCTCTAAAAGTGGAAAAACTACATGCTATTCCACCAGCCATCCCCAGCGCAGAAATACTCATCACACGTCTACAAATTAATCCACACAAAGCCATGATTATTATAGCCGTTTACCTGCCTCCAGGAAACCATCTTCCCAACACTGAATTTCTCCTTTCCTGGTCTGCCTCAACTTTCAGTCAAGAAACTATCATCTTAGCTGACCTTAATCTAGACTGGCTTTCCTGCTCCTCTAACTGCCCTACTAGCTTTATCAATCTTTCCAACTATGCCAAAATTATTAACTGTCCCACTCGTACCGATAAACATGGTCAAAAAGAGTCTTTGCTTGATTGGATATTAACTAACAAACCAAACCCGAGTTTCCAAGCTGGCTGCCTTCCAATCAGACTTGATGACCATACCCCTACTTTTCTACTTGGAAAAAGTATTCAAACCCAATCATTTACTCCCTTCAAATACACGCGCTGTAAGAAACACTTCTCCATGATACTTTCAGTCTATTGCTACAGCATTGAGATTGGTCACTGTTAAAAAGCCTAAAACTGGACCTTGCAGTAAAATTCTTTAATAACTTAATTTCTTGACATACTAAATAATTTGGCCCCCACGAGAAAAATACGTACCAAATCCAAACGGTTACCGTGGCTTTCTAATGACACTAAACTTCTTATCAAACAAAGGGATAGAACAAAGGCCCTATACCAATTCACCAAAAACAAAACAATCTCACCTCATATCAGCAATTAAGAAACCAAACAAAGAAAAGTATAAATAATGACAAAAAATACTACTTCCATTCCTGTCAACAAAAGTTCCTACACAGCCCACAAAAGTTCTGGCAAACCATAAACGACCTCCTAAACCATGGTATCACCTCCACCCCCTCTGCATCCAATACCTCTGAATCCTTAGCATCTCAAGTCAACTCTCATTTTATTAACTCTATCACCTCCCTCCTAAATAACCACCAAAACCTACCTCTCACAGTCCCCTCCCCTTCCACTAGTACCACTAACTCTTTCTCCTTTAAACCTGTCCGGGCTTCATGCATAAAAAAGCTCCTCAACAAACTTAAACCCTGCTGCCGACCAACTCCCAAATGAATTCTTAAAAATAGCTGCTCCATCTATCGCCTGTCCTATCTCTATCCTTATCAGTCATTCTATCTCTGAACAATATGTACCTCACCTCTGGAAATCCCCTCCACAATGGGGCCTCTCTAGAGATATTTCTAATTACCATCCCATTGCCATCCTCTCACCCATAGCTAAAATCATAGAGAAATGTATTCACCAACAACTCCAAAATCACCTTTCCACTAACAACCTACTATCCCACACCCAGCATGGCTTTAGACCTAAACATAGTACTAACACAGCCTTAATATCATGTACTGGCACTATTCACCACCTTAAGAATAATGGTCTTCTAGTCTTGGCAATTTTTCTTGATATGTCAAAGGCTTTTGACACTGTTTCCCACCATCTTCTTCTAAACAAACTTGCCACTTACAATCTCAGTTCATCATGACTTATATGGTTTCATATCTACCTATCTAACTGTAAACAGACCACCAAATGGGAGAAAAGTCTCTCTCCTCTACTGCCAGTATACTGGAGTACCCCAAGGGTCCATACTCGGTCCCCTCCTCTTTATCCTATTTACCAACAGCCTAAATTCAGCAACCCAACTTGCTACAATCATACAATATACGTCCCTTATCTACTGTGCCCCTTCCCACCAAGAACTTCAAGATAAGACTCAAAAATCATTTCAGGAAATTGAAACTTGCCTATCTAACCACCAGCTCATTCTAAACCCTAATAAGACCAAGCTAATGATTTTCACAAACAAACCTTCCAAACCCCACTCTCCACCACTCTCTCTTTATTCACTCCGCCAATGAAATGAAAATTGAGCCTACAAATCACACCAAACTCCTAGGTGTAACAATAAATGATGGGCTGAAATTCGATATAAACATTTCTCTAGCAATCAAAAAAGTCCATGCCAAACTCGGATCGCTCTACCAGGCGAGAACTTTCCTAACGCACAAAGCCAGACTAGCCACAGCTAGGTCTCAACTTCTGTCTATCCTTCTCTACTGCTCACACATTTTTACAAACTTGCGCAAAGTCGACCTTAATAACCTAGAATGCTGCGGTAATAAAATAGCAAAGTTTGCCAGCAATCATCCCCATAAATCTCCTCATTGTTCTGCTCTCCAACAACTGGACTGGCTTGAACTCCCACAACCTGTTAACATTAAACCAAATTACCTTCACACACTAAATCATTCACAACCCCAGTCACTGCCCTGCATTTTCCACTCTGGTCCAACCACAAGGCAATACCAGGTCCCTTAGATCTTCAGACATGCTGCTGCTAAAAATAACCCAGTCTCACAACTACCATGGTAACTCCCTCTACTCTAATAAAATAGCCAAGACCTGGAATGCTGTCCCTCAGCACGTACAAAACTTTCACAACTATTCTTCCTTTAAAACAAAAGAGCATCTCAAATCCACCTGGTTCTGCCCCTGTAGTTCTTCCAGATAATTTTTTTTCCTCCCTCCCAATGCTTTCACAACTTCCGCTTCATATGAGTTTAAACTTTGGCACCAGCCCTGTTAGACTTTTAACTACTACAATGATCAATGTATCTCTATATTGTGCTATGACTTATGTCACTATGCAGTTTCTTTGTCAGTCAGTTTTTGTTAATTATGTTTCTTGATTTTGTTTTTGGTCTCTGTTAGTATTCAAATACTCAGTTATCTACAGTCCTGTACATGATATGCTCTATGATTACCTTAGTATATATAATACTACTAATGTATAAATTTTAGATCTTACTAATTTGTATTATTATTATCATTACTATTGTTTGTGGAGCTTTCCTCCCTGGGTCTCTGCTGAAAACGGGCTCCATGGCCCAGTCGGATACTACCCAGGTAACAAATGTAAATAAATAAAATAAATAATTTTGAATAGTGGTTGTGGTGCTGATATTTACATGTATTAAGTTTGATAATTAGCTGACACTGAATATTGTGCATTCAATATAGCTTGCAGAAAGTCGTCTTAAGCTTGTATACAAGTATCAGCGCTTGCCACCTGGTCTTGATTCTGTAAAATTCATTCTGCAATATAATTTCCTTATGTTCGTTCTTTCTGCATTGTAGAGAAGTCTAAAATTTATTCTGTACACTTGAGAATCTTCACTCTTAACAGTCTCCTTCCTTTAAAATAGCATCTTTATTTTTCCGTCATAAAATTTGCTTTCTGTGATTTTTTTTTTTTCTTTAAGAAGTCTAGAGCATTGTCCTGATTTTCTGGTACCAACAAATTAGTATTAGTAAGTAGTTTGCTTTTCAGTCTGTTCTTCATAGACTGGTAGGAACTTCAAACCAACCAAGTCTTGTGACCATTTATGATTTAGCAGTGTCCACTCTTAGACCATGCCTCCACAAGGCCACTCAGGCATGGCCTGTCTGGAGGAAGTTAGAGCATTGTGCTGATTAATTTGTTGGGGGGGGGGGGTCTATGCCAGAGTTAGAGAAGCCACTTTATAAAAAAAAATCTCTTTCTCCACCATGTTTTATTTATCTGCTGGTGAAAATTTAGATACCCGGTTCTGGTGCTTCTGGAACTGTAGTTGTGCTGGAGGTCAGCCTACTCTGTGGTGATGTGCATTTCTGTATCCTAAAATTGAAAAGTCTAAAAGTGCACTGTCACATTTTTCATTACATTTTTAATTATCTGTGTCGTCATTTCAACCTGTTACTCTGAGGAAAGCAAGGATTAATCATCACCTTGGATTCACAGGAAACTTATGTACTATGCAAAATTAGGAAAGTAGCTGTGCATTGTACTCAATGGGGTACAGAGTCATAGACCCAACACTGCTGAGTAGAACAGCCTTGGCTACTCAGCAGTAAGGATTTTCAGAACTGCATTCATTCGGGGGGGGGGGATAGCCTATTTAACTTAGACCATTATACATCACAGTGCACTGCTGTGCATGGATTCTTGCATAGTACAGTGATTTCTAGATATCCATACTGAAGATTCATTCAAGTTTCCATCATGCCAGGGATGGTATATCTAACCTCATCCTGTCTGATTTGCTCCTATACTTGGTTAATATCTAATTCAGAAAAGTATTTGGCATTGGGCTTAGTTGAAACAACATCTTCATCTGTCTGCAATGGACAGTGTTTACTTTTAATGACTATATTTTGATCATCTCTGCAAATCCTACCCTTGTCTGGCTTCATAGCCTTAATCATTCCCTTAAGCTGTAGCTGTTCACCAAATCACATTGTGTTCAGCTGTTCCTGTGTTATCCATGGTAAATATTGGCGCTGCATTTGAAGATGATTTGATTTAGTATTCACTAAATAGCCTAATCTAGTAAATAGAACTACTTATTTCTGCAAAAAGTCATTAAGTTTTGTAAATTTCTGATTAAATTGCTTTGTCTTCTCTTCTTTCAGTGATGTGTTGATAACTACTCTGCTGTCCATGATGAATTGATAACTATAATCTTGGTAGCATTAGCAAAAACTTTGTGTAGCTACCCAAGAGAAACATTTGAGTTGACGTTCTTACTGCTTTTGATAGAAACATTAATGTCCAAGCTTTTCTTTCCATTTGTGCTGACACCAGCCTGATGTGTAGTTTTGCTCTGCAGTTGTATACTATGAATTTTCTTCAGAAATGACTTGAAATATATCTGTTCATATTTCCCAATGGGCGTTTTCTAAACTGATGTAAGCAGCTGGCCAGCAACATCACAAAGCTCTCACTCCCCTCCACTACTGTTGTCTGGTTGCTGATTAACTTAACCCCTTGGAGGGAAATCAGCATCAGACAGGAGAAAACCTTCAGTATTTTCTTGGAAGCTCAAGAGAAAGCAGCACGAAGCTTGTTAGAAGCAACAGCTTGTCTTGGACTTCACTTCTGACAGTTAAGTCTCAACAGGGGAGCCCTTCCACTATATTTTTGTTCATAGTCTTTAAAAATATATACATGCATATAACTCAGTTATGAATATATATATATATATATATATATATATATAGGTTCATAGGTTGGTACTGGGCTATCTGCCCGAAGGCATATATTAGCCCAGCCACATTCTGTGGTATTCACCGCCCCTTTAGTAGTTCCCTAGACCCTTGTACTAGCATCTAGTACCCTTGGCCCCTATCTAGTAGTGCTGTTGGTGTGATCCCCGGTGTGAACTTTGTTACCCATCCACTCATCAAGGTTCCTCTTGAAGAATGATAGTGAGGGGCTCTGTCTTATGTAGATTGGGACCCTGTTCCATAGTAAGGGAAGTCTCTGCGAAGGGAATCTATCTCTCCAGCATGTTCTATTCATTGTTGTGTTGAGGTTTATATCCCTAGAGCATGTAGCTCGAGTAGATTTGGTTTTGCTAAGATGGAGCATGTTCATCAATTCTGGGTTGGACATGGCTCTGTACATTAGACAGAGATCGCCTCTGAGAAAGCAGTATGCAACAGAGAACAGTCTTAGCTTTTTCAATTGTGCTGCATAGGGCAACTGTTTGAGGCCAGTAATCCTCTTGGTTACGTACCGCTGTGGTCTCTGCAGCTGCTGGAGATGTCTAGCCAGGTACATTCCAATTGGTGCATTGTACTCAATAATGGGTCTGATGAGGGAAGAGTAGAGGGGCACCATTACATCTTTAGATCTTGATGCGAACCCTTTCGTGATCATATATATATATATATATATATATATATATATATATATATATATATATTTAGAGAGAGAGAGATTTGCA
This sequence comes from Protopterus annectens, assembly GCF_019279795.1. Lineage (NCBI taxonomy): Eukaryota > Metazoa > Chordata > Ceratodontiformes > Protopteridae > Protopterus > Protopterus annectens. The sequence continues at coordinate 1,050,670,418 of NC_056739.1, forward strand.
ATCACATTTTCGAACAACGGTCATTCTCACTCAAACTGGGATGGTTGAAGGGCAGTTTTCCAGTTCTCTTAACACCAAACAGAAAATGGTCAAGTCCATAACAGCGAATGCTAGTGTGCATTCGCTGTTGTGAGGTTGACGGTCTGCTTGGAGATCTCAGTACAGTGGGGATTGGGAAATGTAACCTTTTCTTCACTGTAGCGTGACCTCTGAGTTTGTATATATAAATAGCAGGGGTTGTGGGGGTGCAGCCACCCACATGGGTGCAGGGGGCTTGCCCCCCCTGCAAAACAGTTGGAAATCTCTGAACTGCAAGGTACATTGGGTAATGTTGACAATGTCAAATATGGATTTATCGACATTACCATTTTCTGAATTTTGCCTAGGTGGTGATTTTATTTTCAATATTTTTTTTCCGATTAAGTTATCACTTGACCGAGTGATTTTCAGAAATGTTTAGTAAGCTCTATATATATATATATATATATATATATATATATATATATCAATTCGGACTTCTTCAGAATGACAAAACATGTATTGCATACAGTTATATATACTCTAGTCATGTCACAACCCTTAATTGGGTGAAATTGAGGGAAAGAAAGTTAGACACACTATTCTCTAAATGTACCTGTCTCTCAATAATAAATTATTAATAAATAATTAAAAATATATCAAAACCAATTAAAAACACTGTATAAAAATACATGAATAAAAAATGTATAAAACTGACTATAGTCTAATGGCTATTTAAAAAAAAAATGGTTTTACAGAGGTATTTTCATTTAGACCAGGAGGGACTTTTGCTTGCAACCTGTCTGTAGACGGGTACCTCAGCAAAGATGGGGAAAATGTTTCTACCTATTATGTTGAAATGCAAAGAGTGTGTGACAGTGGTTGATATCTTCCAACCGCTTTTTCATAGCAATGCACGTACTGGGGAAGTTCTAGTTCCATTCTAGTGGACAGGTTGAGCAGATTTATTCTACTACCTCACAAGTGGCCTGTTAATCCAGAAGTGGTGGCAGAAATCTTTCGCTAGTGGGGCCAGCCATGCTGCGATCTTTTTGCATCTCCTGCCAGTTCTAAATGCAGCAGGTTCTTTGCTCTGATCACCCAAGAGGTTCACGATTGGCCTCTGGTCTCCTATATGCTTTACCACCAACTCCCCATCCCAAAATTCCTGTAGAAAGCATTACAATGGAAGATCACATTCCTCTTCATTGCCCCTTTCTGGCCTCGACAGATGTGTTTTCCCTTTCTCTGGTCTCATCTGGTACATTCCCGTTTGGGTTCTGGACCTAAATCTAAATCTTCTATCTCATCCATCTGGAATGCCTCATCTGGATATTCAAGTTCTAAAGCTAACCACATGGTTTCTTCCCTTCCATTGATGGCTAGTCATTCCAGACTTTCCTGCAAAATGGTTCATATTTTTGCCTCTTTTCAGAAGCTATCCACTAGGAAAATTGACAAAAGTAAATGGAAAAGATTTTCCATTTGGGCTTCTCAGAGAAATATAAATAACGTTTCAGCCCCTGTATTAGTAGTATTAGATGTCCTTCTATTCCTATGTTGCAGTATTCTAGATGTGGGATTTCCTGCCCAACGACGACTCGTACGTCTGCTCCTATACAAAAGTTTCAACTTGTCTGTTGCAGTGTGCGTGGGACTTCACACGTAGGGCCATAAACCAGGGGCTTTAAATGTGACATCTGCACGCACAATCCTCAGAACTTTTCACCCACAGATGACATTAATTCTTACGATCACCTCTTCTCAGACGTTGCATCTTAAAGATAAGTAATCTGTTGTGTTTCTAATTTTCTTATTTTTTGCTGATTTATTGCTAATGCTTGGTTGTTGTAGCCTTTAGCCGATGTCAGGAAAAAAGGGAAAGTGCCAATGCAGGCACCAGATACCCCATATAGACGCCCATGACCGGCGTGTTTTTTTGCCTAGGCCGGGAACACGATCACGCCTCCTGCACTATTTGTCAATCTTTTGTGCCTAAGACCTTGCGCAGCCATCTGGTCGCATTAAACCTCCACCTAGAGAACCAGTGCCTTAAGCGGTTAGCCCTTAGAATGGATCCTGCATCGGAGGCCACACCCGAACCTCCGCGCAAGAAGGCCAAGTTTCCTAGGCCTTCCTCACCTGCCGCTCCACTTCCCGATGCACCGCCAACTGCCAATCTAGGGGTTGAGGCACACTCGGCAGATCCGTCAGTTGCAGGGACTTCCCTTGAGGAAGCAGTTTTGCAGCCAACGACCAGCATGTCCTCGAAGCTTATCCAGACATCAATGGGCGTCGATGTCGAGGGGGAACCAGTTTTGGTGGTACCTCCAACCGGGATCCAGACTTTGGGATCAGCCCACTCTCTACTTCCTTCCCGGCCAAAAAGAAGCAGAAAACTAAACATACGTCATCCTCTTCAGAAGCCACACCAGATTGGCAGGCCTTCACCTCCTCTGTCATGCAGGCCTTTATGGCCCTCAGGCCTTCAGCCTCAGCCACCATCACCCTGCCTCTTCTGAGCCCTAGGCCTGCTTCTGCTTCTTCCCTCTCACCCATGACCCCTCAAGCCAGGGAAGAAGAACATGAATCTTCCTTCTCATCCTTCTCATCATCAGAAGAGTCCATTTCTTATGCTTCCCAGATTACCTCCCCCCAGGAATATTACTCTCCTGATGAGGAATCTGTGGAAGGAGACCCCCCCCCCCAAGGACATTACTTTTGGTGAGACTATCACCAAGATTGAAGGATTACTTTAAATGAGATATGTCCCAAATGGCTGACTCCCAAAAAAGGTACTTTGAGCTGCTCCAAGTAGAATCACCCTCCCCTTCGGTGGTACCCCCAGTTCTCCCTGCTTGCTTGGATGCCTTCAACTCAGCTTCTAAGAACCCAGACTCCCAGCCTCTGGTCCCTAAGCATCCTGACCGCTTCTATAAAGTGCTTGAGGACCAAAAATTCCTGGTTAAACCACCCTTAGTGGACCCAGCTGTGATTGCCACCACTGCAGATAAGTAATCTAGACTGCTGCCTTCTGCCTTCCTCCTACCCACTGATAAAGTTAGCAGGTATATGGATAGGATGGGAAAGAAAGTATACACTTCTCCACTTTGGCTTTCAGAGCCATAAATTATCAGAACCACATGACCAAGTATGCATTAGACTCTGTCTCTCAAGCCTCCTCCATGCTGGCATCTTTGCCTGACAGTCCCATTAAGACAGACATTACCTCCAAACTTTCCTTGGCCCAACAGGTAGCCAGGCATTCCATCATTTGCAGCTACGATGCTGCAGAAGCATCTGCCAGGTTTGCAGCATCCACTTCTGCCCACTGGAGGTAATCATGGCTAAGACTCCAGAACCTCCCTGAGGATTTCAAGTCTAAGATCTTGGACACCCCTCTGGACCACAATGTTCTTTTCGGCAAACAATCTGCTGACCTTTTTAAAAATCTGCAGGAAAAAAGCAAAGAATTTCAGGACATCAAGCATCTGTTGGTGTCACCCATCGCCAAGTATTATAGGAACTACTCTGCTAAGGCCACCTTTGTGAGACATAACTCAATCCTTTACCTCCTCTTCCAGGTCTAGGAGAGGGACTAGAAGACCTACCACCTCCAGACCATCTGCTCCACCACATCAATCCAGACAGCCCTTTCAGGACAGAGGAAGCCCCAGTAAAGTGTGACTGCCATGCCCACCTCCCCCTCTCAGCCCGTCTTTCCCACTGTCTTCCCCTTTGGCAATCCATCACTACAGACCAGTGGGCCTTAACCATTATCCAAAAGGGTACTACCTATCCTGGAAAGAAAAAACACCAAGAAGAGGCATTCCTCTCCCCCCAAACACCAGGCCCATCTCATGCCACAAGTGTTGTCAGACCTTCTACAGTTAGGTACCATAGAACCAGTCCCCCCAGGACAGGAAGGAAAGGGCTTCTACTCCTGTCTCTTCCTGATCCCCAAAAAAGACTGTCCCTGGAGAACCGTCTTAGACATGTCCTATCTAAATCTCCACCTTCAGCTACCTTCTTTCAAAATGCTCTGCCTCCCCACCCTGTTGCCTCTTATTCCAGCCAATGCCTTCATGGCCACCCTAGACCTAAAGGAGGCATACCTACACATACCAATCAGGAATTCCCACAGACAATTCCTGCATTTCTCTGGACCTGCCTCTCATTTCCAATTTACTGCCTTGCCCTTTGGTTTATCCACGGCACCCAGAGTCTTTACAAAGTGCCTAGCCCCAGCAATAGTCCTCTGCAGAACTCTGGTTATACAGATTTACCCAAATCTGGATGGCATCCTGATTCTGGCAGAGTCCAGGGATGCTCTATCAAAGCACCTACATTTCACCATGTCCCGTCTGCAGAATCTAGGGTTCACCATTAACCTCCCCAAATCCTCCCTGATCCCAGGCCAGGACAAGATTTTCCTAGTCTGCAGAATCAGAACAGACACAATGAAGGCCTTTCTCCCACAGGACAAGGTTCTTGACTTCCCATTTCTAGGAAGCCCTACAAAATGGTGTCTGCATAAGGGAAGGGACCCTTCCTCTGTGAAGGTCCCCATGGTTCTAAACTACCTGTGTCAATTGATAAAAAGTAGGCTTTCTTATTCTTCTGTAAAAGTACACCTCTCTCCCATATCAGCCTGCCTGCCCCTAGAACCCCCCCCCTGCTTGCCAGGCTCAAAGTAAAGCTCTTCCTTAAAAGGGTCTTGCACATAAGACCACACAGGAAACTTATCTCCCCGCCCTGGGACCTTAACTACATCTTAGAGAAATTAACCCAACATCCCTTTGAACCGGCCGGGGCCTCTTCCTTACAGATGTGTACATGGAGGATGGCCCTGCCGGTGGCTATCACTTCATCTAGAAGAGTGTCAGAATTGCAGGCCTTAATGGCCTGTTCCCCCTACACCATCTTCCACAAAGACAGGGTGTCCCTGCGAATCAACCCCTCCTTTATGCCCAAGGTGCTCAATGACTTGTCTCTAAACCAATCCATCCACCCACCTTTTTCCCCTCACCCACTAATGAAGGGGAGAGGATCCTGCACTCCTTGGACATGCACAGGCAACTAAGGTTTTACCTGGATAAGACCAAAGCCATCAGGAAAACTAACCAGCTCTTTGTCTCCTTTCACCCCAGAGCCCTGGGCAAGGCAGTCTCCAAGCAAACCATTGCATGCTGGATTAGGAAAGCTATTTGCCTCTGCTATTCCCACCATGGAAAGGAACCTCCAGTGAGAATTAAGGCCCATTCCACTAGAGCTGTGGCCACCTCCAGGCCCTTCATGAAGGGCCTAGATACAGCATCCATTTTGGAAGCAGCACTTGGGCCACTATCCGCACCTTCACCAAGCGTTACAAACCTGACCACGTTTCCAGAGCTAGGACAGGATTTGCCAGGGCAATCCTGCAGGGTCTTGTAAAACCTTCTTCATCTACCACCACCCTTTCATCCGCATAAGCTGTGGTATGCTCCTACCTCTAGAATACTGCAATATAGGAATATAAGGACATAGAATAGTTGTGCAAAATCTTACCATAACCATAGATGTGCTTCTCTTCCATGTTGCAGTATTCCTTTCCAACCACCAGTCCCCCCCAGGTCCTATACCTTAACTGTCTTCTCTATATTACATTAGGACACCAAGTCACACATCTGGAAAGTCGCACATCTGGAAACCACTGGCATTCCTCCTGCTGGGCCTTATTCTCTGGCTGCTGGCCTTCAAGTTCTGAGAATTGTGTGTACAGATGTCACATTTAAGGCCCCTGGTTTATGGCCCTATTTGTGACGTCCCATGCACACTGATACAGCCAAGCTGAAGCTTTTGTATAGGAGCCGACGTACCAGTCACCTGAGGGCAGGAAACCCCACATCAAGAATACTGCAACATGCAAGAGAAGGACATCTATGGTTATGGTAAGATTTTACACAACTATTCTAGTTTCTTGCTTCCATTTTCCATAATGAAGTCATTTAACTATCATGGTTCATCTAGGGGTGATTTCACACTTCCGTACTGGAGAGAATTGCCCTTCCGTAGCCTCACTTAAGATGTGTAAAGTTTTTCTGAGAGGAACCTTCATTAGACCCCCATTCAGGGAGCCTACTCCTCCTTGGGATATGATTGTCTTAACTACAAGCCTTGATCCAAGCTCCATTTGAAACTGCTGCCAAAGTGGACTTAAAATCGCTGACCTGGAAATCCATTTTTCTGGTAGCCATTACCTCAGCTTGGAGGGGATCTGAGCTCCAATCCCAGTCTTATCAACCTCTGTATATTATCTCTCACAAGGACAAGGTTTCTTTATGCACCAACCCCTCTTTTTTTGCCTAAAGTTGCTACACCAGCTTCATTCAATCAAAATATTAATCTAACAGTCTTCTCCCCAAACTTTTTCAATAAAAGAGAATACATACTTCATTTATTGGATGTGTACAGGCAATTAGATTTCTACCTTCATCGAACCAAACCTTTCAGGAAGTCAGACCAGTTACTTTTTTGTAACGCCAAGATGGGTCAAGGTATTTTGAAGGTTACCTTAGCTAGATTGTTAACTGGCTTTATCTGCCATGTATATAAACAGAAAGGGTCGGCTCTAACTGCATCACCAAACGCAAACTCAAAAAGACCCGTCTTCACTTCCTCAGCCTTCTTTTCTAGGGCCTTGATGGATGACATTTGTGCTGCTGCCACTTGGTCTAATGTCATAACTTCATTTCCCATTACAAATTGGATTTATTTTCCAGAGATAGGGCGGCTTTAAGTACTGCAGTCCTCTGGAACATTGTATAGTGAGACCACCCTTGGAGCTAATTAGCTGGGGACTCTGTCCCATCAGTTGAGCAGCAGACAGAAAAGACAGCATCAGATATGAAAGTTAAATACTCCATTGTAATGTGTTTTCTGTTTCCTTCCTTCCTCAACTTCCCTCCCTCCTTCTCCCTTCTATTTCATGGAATATTTTTTCCCCTTTAGCTTCTGGTATGACTGTATGGCTTGCCATTTGTGTAGGATTTCATATTCTTGCAGCTTCAGAGCAGATTATTTTTCATTCGGTCATGTGGTCCTATGCTATTGTCTGTGTAATAGTAGATGTTTGCGCGCACACACACACACACACACACACACACACATACATATATGTTTAATTTTTTTTTTTTAGGGAATTACAGGCAAACTCGATCTGAGGTAATGGGGGCATGAGGGAATTATGGGTAAGGGGAGGAGCATGAGCTGTGGCTCCTAAGAATGGAAAAAGTGGCCGAAGTTGGATCCGAAGCCTATCAGTTGAGGGAGGATGGAAACATACAACACTGATCTGTCATTATGGTGAGTACATACCTTTCATTTTTTTTTCTTGTGCTTATAAAATATCAAGTATACAGGGCTTTATTTCTAACTGCATGGCTGCTTATGAGCACCATCTGGGATACATCATGGCTTTCTATATCATTGCTTTTATGTTTAGTTTACTGTTATTGCTCTGCTCATATTCATATATTTGTTAGTCACAGCTTTTCTCTTTACACTTCCCATTTTTTCAGCAAGACATTTTAACCATGTAACTATTTTTAAATAGTGTCAGTTCTGACTTTTTCAGCCGCCTCACTTTACTTGTTCATGTTTTTATACCTCAGAGAATTCTGCCTCTTATCAAGCTATGCAAGTCAGTAAGCTGTCTTTTACTATGTTTTTTTTATCTTAGTCACATAAGTATCTGTAGATTTTCTGAGCTCCTTCATTTTTTGTAAAGAGTAAGTGCCTTAGATAAACCATACTTATTCCTTTTTATCACTGTGCTTTCATTTTCTCTTGTATAACTACTAACTTATTTTTCTCCATACCTTTGAGGCTAACACAGCTAAATACCTTTTTTCACTTGTGGTATATATGAGTGTTCCACTTGGCAGTTAAGCAGGCATTATTTGAATTCCACTCACAGTGAAGTATGGGAGACAAATGTCCTGATCCAGGTCTTCCATGCAAGTTAATGTGCAGCTTCAAAGATGTAAATGGCTGTAGAGCATTTATTTTGAGCAAATATGACTAACAATCTCCAAGTGAAAAATTAAGATTAGTGGTTTAGCAGTTATTTGTAAACAAGAATTGTAAACATAATTGCATTGCAAGAGATATGAAACCTGAGATGCTAAGAGCTTGTGACTCTACAGAAAATTCAAAAAGTTAAAGTTTTGCCATTTATTCTATTGAAATGCACAGTTACTTTGTCAAAGTGCATAACATGAAATACTTTCTGCACAATTACTTTGTGACCATGACAAAAGTCTTCATATAAAATAGTGAAGATGGTATTCTTCCACAATTAACACGAAAAATTAACTTAGTATCTTTATGTTTCATTCTTGCTCTGTTCATTTTTCGTGTTAATTGTGGAATTTTTTTTAAATACAGTCCTGTGTGGAACCAGATCCGCTTTGGTTGTTTTACTAGTTGTTGCTGCCTTTTGGTATTCGTGAAGATGGTATTCTTGTCTTCCCTCTTCTTTTGAAAGTCACTGAGTGAAATTTCAGCAGGAAAGCCACTGCTGGAATCACTAACTTCATTTTCTTATCACGTCATGTGAAATACTTTTGTTGAAGTACTTCAATATAGAAACTGGTAGGAGTACTTCCATTCAAAAACAAAAAAACAGGCCACTCACTTCTTTGGAGGGCCTTTGCAATCACATTTCCAGTATTTCCATTTCAAAGCTTGGCTAGCCCTAAAAGTGGACGATTCCATCCCTATACATACACATTCTTGCCTTCAAGTGGTGGGTAATTTGCTCAAGGACAACTGTGCCAGTCTTACCTTTGTGGCCCTATGTATAGTGTGGGTCTGTTTATTTGCAGGGTGGGGCTGATCTCCAAGTTTTCCATATTCTGGAGAATCATGGCAAAGGATTAGTGGATTTGTAGACCGGTTCACTATTAGAAGTGCAATTACACAATCAAGGTTTTAGCAGCTACAAACATTATGTGTTGCCAAAGAAAGACCATGAATCTAATGCCATTGAAGTGTTTTTGCAGAGAATGTTTCCCCTCTGCACCCCATACCCTTTGCTACTTTTGTATACAAATACTGAGATGGTTGTACTTTAGATTAAGGAGAACATTCGGAGGTACCACAGCTTAGTGTGTATTTCCCATATTCACACTGTCATTCTCACTTTTGGGGATTGTAGATATGGTCCTTGGAATTTCAGCAGGAACTGCTGTAGATGTGGTCACTCTTCATCTTGTTCTCGAGAAGGACCTCCACTGGCAGATCAGTCTTCTCAAGAGAACTCCTGTGACAGGCCCAGAACCATCTGTTCATAGAGACATTAGAAGTGGTCCCTTTTTTGGAAGGGATTGGGGGTTTGCTTTTGCCTTTTTCTAATGGTCAAGTTCTAACGTTCTGGACTTCATTGAAATCAACTATCACATCTGCTGCATTCTGTTTTGGATGGTCACCTCTCAGGGTGTCATGCATTTGCTCCTACTGAACACCTGATTGGTGTCCATGGTCATGATAGAGGCATTTAGGTACATTGGTATATGTGACAGCATAATAGAATCCTCTGGAATTACTTTTGATTGCGTGTCACTTCCAATGCATTATGTTATCAAACTTTTACTTTCTTCAGCACCCAGAGCATTTCCAGTGTGTTGCTCATTACTGTCAACGATTTGAAGGAGGAGTTCTCCTTGTGTTGCCTCACTTTGGAAGAGTGGCACCTGATAGCTTCATTCAGAGAATCCATGGAAGCATTCCTCTTTTAATTATTCCCATGGCTTCAGTCACTGAAATTCAGCATACATTGAAGGAAGTATTTTAGGCTCTTTGGTGGATAGCATTTGTAGGACCTGCTGTCCCTGACCTTGGAGAAGGGTCAAGAAGGCTGTGGTCTTAGCAAACAGGGTTAGGATCCAGAGCGGAGTGTTACGTTTAACTCTGCTTTGGCTTCTTGGCTTAATGTCTGCCAGAGCCATCGTCATGTTGGCCACATTTCTGAAAATGCAGCTGTTGCATTGGCTTAGATGTCAGTGACAGCAGAATCACCATGCCTTAAAGGACCACCTTCTAGTGTCGGACCCTTGATGTAAAGCTCTGACATGCTGCACCCTCCCTACCAGCCTTCTAACGGGCACTGGCACTTCACTGATGGACATGGGGAGTATACCTTTGCTTTTACATGTTACAGGATTTGGAGCCCTTCTGGTGAAAGCTCCATATCAGCTGTTTGGAACAGATTCCTGCCTTTGAGGAGGTGCTTCCTGGACCTTTCCTCATCTACTCAGGGAGCTGGTTTCTCATGTAGTATGTAAACAGTTGGATAAAAGGTCATGGAATATTTTTAAGGTGATGATGATCATTTTGGCAGTGTGTTTATAGAAATGGCCATCACTCTTTCAACAGTTCACATCCACAGGAAAATGAACATTGTAGAACAAGTTAGTAATCTCTTAGAAATGCTCCTCTGGCTCACAGTAGTTGCTGTTCAAAATCTTGCAGGGACTTTTTTGACTCTTGAGAGCCGTGTTCTTCATCTTTTTCTTTAGTCTGCAAAGAGGGATGTAGTTTTGAATGCTTCTCTCTCTTCCTTGTCTTGGTAGGTTTCCGTGCAGATTTTTCCTAAATTTATACTCTGCTTCATAGAAGAAAAACTCATTCCTATTGTTTTTGCCCTTTAGTAGCACAAAAAACTGTGGTTTCAGGCATTGGGTTATCTAGAGATAAGGAGAAACTCACTCAGTGATGATTAGGGTTGCCATCCACTGAGAGTGTCAGCTGACTCTATAGCAGGGCTTTGTTATACTATTAATAACTTGATCCCACCAAATGGTGGTATCTGCTGTCTTGGAAGTTATCAAAACTGCTAGGAAGCCTTCTCTTGGTAGCCTTTTGCGTCCTGGTGGAAGTGGTTGTTGACTTGGGCAGAACCTTAGCTTATGCTGCCATGAACTAGTCAACTTGGACCTTCTTTTAATTTTTCATATGTATGTGGTTTTGTCTCTTATTCTGTGATCAGCTTGCATGTGTCAACTTTTTCAGCAAATCATGACATTTTGGACGGCTGAGTTATGGTACAGGACTAGCTGATTAAGCAGTTCATGAAGAAAGTGTAACATCTCTTTTTATTTGAAATACTCCTCCTCTTTGTTGGATTTGAGCAACTTTGTTGACAGACTTTGCTGCCCACAGTTTGAGCCTGCTAACTTGGTAACATTGAAGTTTTTTTGGCAAATGCTTTTCATTGTGGCGGTCACCTCTGCACACACAATCTCAGAGCTTCAGACTCTTGTGTAGAGAAAAGTTTATTTGGCCTTTCAAATTTTCTGTGCTCATTGGAACAAATGCACATTTATTTTTGAGGGTGGTTCTGGACTTGTCCCTGAACCCATGTGTCTGCCTTCCAGTTTTCTTTGAGGTACAGATAAAGGGAAGAAAAGGGCCCTTCACATTCTGGATATACACAGTTTACACATTACCTGAAATGCTTGAGTGATTTTTAGGAAGATGGAGAAGTAGTTTGTCCCCTTTCCAGTAAGAAGGGAAGGGATTGCAATTGCAAAGCAGTCAATTTCCAAGTGGACTGTCAACTGCTTTGTCTTTTGCCATCAGGTTACTAATAGCCATTTAGCTAATTATTTGATCAAAGCTCACTCCACTATGGGGTTTTCTACCTCCCTTGCTTGCTCCAAAATTATCTTGACTGCATATATCTACCCCATGGCTATTTGACATTTGGTGCATGCATTGTCTGTTGGGAAGGGAGTGGTCATGTTCTCAAGTCTGGGTTCTGTGCTTTTAAGTCATCCATGTCCTTCCATTCTGGTGGATTTTGCTTGGAATTCATTCCAGCCAAGACCATCAAAGAGGGTCTCATTTTTAGATGCAACAGTTTAATTTTTACTGTTACCACTGACCTTCTTTGATGGGTCACGAATACCTTCCCATCATGTCCCAGCTCAACACGTGTTCTCCCATCTTGGCTGTTACATTTCCCTGTGTGTTGAGCAAGTTTATGCTTTTATATTTTTTGCTGGTAATGTAGCTGGTAAATTATTATTTGTCTACAGGAAGGTGCTCACTAGCAGAGTGGAGGGGGGGTAGACCGGTAAATTTGGCAAGTGACTTTTCGTGTGTGTTTTACATGTTGCATCACTGTATATGTCAAAACCTGGAGGATCCATCTTTTGGGTACATCTACATACAAGGTTTTGCAGCATTGTGATTGGTGGAGATGAAGCTAACTACGGACTCGTCAAGGAAGGTTCTCTTCTATCAAGTGTTGTAATGCACTAAGAATGCAGCAGTTATCTTTTTCCTTAGTATGACATAGCATTTTAAAGGGCACTTACCGCTTCACATTGTTTTAGACATAGGTTTTAAGCTCAAGTATAGTGTTTAATGATCACTGGACTTCATGTTAATTCTAACCAATGGCTGTAATATAAAGTCACTTTCCTTTTGGCTATGCCTTAAAAAGATCTTTGATGTTCTTGCATTAAGCTTATACTTATTACATTTTTCTGTCAGTAAAACAGAGAAAAGTGCTAAGTTATTAAATTGCTCTGAAAGATTTGATGGTGTTTGCCATAACATAAATTGCTAGCCTAGGCTTATTTTATTCAACCAAGTAAGCACTTTTACTTTCCATTTTTAAACAATTATGACCATAAAAATCAAGTGCCAATCATTAGCAGACCGGAGGTCCATTGTGGTGACCCCTTACCGGGAAAAGCCGAAAAGACGAACAAACAATAGCTCTGGTTTGCAGAGCTCAACATTTCAAAGCTTAATGAAAAAAATGATTACTAGTTCCACTGTAGTTCTACATTTAAACCAATTTTTACTGTTTAAATACATTTGAATTTAATAATCTTAAGAAAATTAGAGTTCCACTGTAAGAAAACAGACTTCATTGAAAAGCAGAAGTAAGGCAGGAGTCTTGTCTGTTAGAGAAAACTCTCAATACAAGGTTAACATTTCAGAGGTAGTCCCTGGAATTTCTAGGGAAAGTGAAAGCTGGAAGCAAAAAAAGTATCTAGTGAATGTTTGAGACAAAATAATTACCAATTTTGAAGGTGACTGTCAGGCATTAGTTATAATGTTATGTTAAAGGTGAAGCCAGAAATGTTTAATGAATGCTGCATCTTTGATTAAGAAAACCCATTCACTTCCTAGTCCACCCAAATCCAGTTTTTAATGAACATTACAGGTCCTTCTAAGAAGTTCTTCACTTTGTGTTCCACCCCTCTTCTGGCAACTGTGTTATCAGAGGAGTGGTATGAGCGAGACACTCTTGATGAAAATTGGTAAATCTACTTTCACCAGTTCATCATGAAGAACTAATTTGATGCATTTAAGTTCTAGATCAGAACACGATAAGTGGAACACAGAACAGATTTTAAAATAGAGCTTTCTTTTGCAAGCTGAGAGTTCCTGCATTCAAGTTTTCTTCATTTTCAGATCTGCCCCATTCCACAAGAACATGAACTCATCCAAGATTATGCTTTTTTTTTTTTAAATATTCTTAATCAGATATTGTTTCGTATGGTTTTAGCATTATTCAAATATAATTGGTGTTTAAATATTGTAAGCATTGGTTCAATTCCCATAGTCTTGAGAAGGTCTACTTAAAAAAAACAGCTTAGACTGGTAAAAAAAGTTTGTGTTAGATGTTTCAAATCCTGCTTATGTAGTGTGCAGGATATATAGCTCTTAACCTAAAAAGGTGTACTAAACCAGAAGCATGACTGTAGGGTTTTAGTTATGTTCATATTAAATTGCCAGAGTTATATAATTGAAATTAATTTCTCTGGTACAAGGAGCTTGAGATAGTAGATTCTTTGTCTGAAACGCTGTAGGTTCACAGGTATATACCCGACTATGACTACTAGGGCCATTATAAACCTAACCTTGCAATCTAATCCAGGTGTGTCTGTATGTATCATGGGCGTTTATTTTGAAGGGGTATTTTAGTTAGACAGTTTCTATGGGTTATGTGGGGGATATCTTAGTTTGAACATTACTGTTTATCAGAGAGATGGGGGCCAGACCTGGTGTGGCTTTCCTATTTTCCATCCATTGATCAAGGTTATGCTTAAACAAGTTTCGGAATGGACTTTGTTTAACATGGATGGGGAGCCCATTGCAGAACATAGGGATCCTCTGAGGCACACATCTGTCTCACCAACTTGTGTTATGTCACATGCAGTATGTAATACATTCGATCAGTGGTTCTGATGGTGTTTGTTTTGGGGTGATCCACCTTGGATCCTGGGAACTACCGCTCCATCAGTTTGACGAGCCTGATCTGCAAGGCCATGGAACATATTATCATGGAACTTATAAACAAAGACATTGGCAACCTTCAAACACTGGACCCCACCCAGTTTGGCTTCATGAAGGGCCGATCTTGTCTTCTGAACCTGATTGACTTCTTCGAATCGGTCTCCAGAACTGTGGACGAGGGTAAGGAGGTCCACACAGCCTATCTGGACCTCGCCAAGGCCTTCGACACCATCCCCCACTCTGGAATTATAGATAAACTTACTAAGCTAGGTATTAATCCCTATGATACTCGATGGGTTGCCAACTGGCTTACTGACAGAACCCACACTGTAAAAGTAGCCAACTCCAAATCAGTTCCAGACAAGTGACAAGTGGAGTACCTCAGGGTTCAATCCTGGGATCGCTCTTGTTTGGCATCTACTTCTCTGAAGTACAGGCCAACACTAAAGGACTCTGGCCTAACAAAGTTCACAGATGCCTGCAAACTGGGAGCCATTATTGAATCCCCAGATGATGTGGATATTCTACAAAAGGCCCTTACAGAAACAGATGCTTGGTGGCAGAGCCATGGGCTGAAGCTCAATGCCAAGAAATGTATAGTTATCCCCTTTGAGAAACAAACATGTACCCGTGAATTACCACATAGGTAGCAGTACACTAAACATCGAAAGTGTGATAAGAGACTTAGGGACACAGGTGGACAGTGGTCTCATCTTCGATAACCACATCGCTACAACAGTCAGGAAATCCTTCATTGTGGCACACCTCATCACTAAGGGCTTTTCATCCAGAAAAAAGAAGGTCATTGTCCCACTGTACTCATCCCTCATTAGACCCATTATAGAATACAACACCCCGTTTGGTATGTACCTCTCAAGACATCTGCAACAACTGGAAAGGCCACAGAAATAGCTCTCTAAAAGAATTTCAGGCCTAACGCAGATGCCCTATGCTGACCATCTAAAAAAAACTCCAGCTATAGTCTGTCACATATCGTCTACTTAGAGGCGATCTCTGCTTAACATACAAAGCCATGTCAAACCCAGAGCTGTTGGACATGCTACACTTAAAGAAATCCCAATCCTTTAGAGCCACACGCTCCAGGGATCTAAACCCTGTCATCACAATGAACAAAACATGCTGGAGGGATAGGTTCCTGACCCAGAGACTCCCCAGACAATGGAATAGACTGCCCATACATGTCAAACAGAGCACCTCTTTGGCCCTCTTCAAAAGGAACCTTAACGATTGGATGAGAGAGAGAGAGGAAATTCACCCCGGGGATCACGTCAGTCACTCTGCTAGACAGGGGTCCAGGGAAGTAAATATTGTGGGAAGAAATAGCCAGGGAATTGTTATGGCTAGGCTTGTATAGGCCCTAGGGCCGATAGCCTAGTACCAGCCTATGAAGTTCCATAAGAGCTAGCTCCGAGAATGCCTTGTCTGCCAAGCACATATCGACTTTCAGTAACCTGTAGGAAACTGAGTATAGAGACAGGGCATTAAAATGATCCATATAGGACAATGTGTTTATACCCTGGATTCTCCTGGTAAGGAACCTTTGTGGGCATTCCATCTGTTGCATATGTCTGGTCAGGTAATGCCAAAGGTGGCGTTATACTCTATGATCATTCTGACAAGGGATGAATAAAGTGGCACTATGACTTCCTTGGACTTTGATGCCATGCCCTATGATCATTCTGACAAGGGATGAATAAAGTGGCACTATGACTTCCTTGGACTTTGATGCCATGCCCTTACTTACAAGTTAGGCAACAGAATGATTTTGGCCACATGTTGGTCAAAGGCCAGATTACTGTCCATACATGTTCCCAGATTCCTGACTACTAGATCAGTTCTTAGAGTTGTCTTATCAATGGAGTAATTAGCCTGGGTGGTAGTTTTCCCAAAAGACACAATCATGCATTTCTTGACATTGAGATTTAGTCCGATACTTTTGGCACTAGTCATTTGTCTGTGTTAAATCCTCTTGTAAGATGTTAGTGTTATGAGGTGGATCTGTGATACAGTAGAGTGTCGATTATCCAAGACGTCAGTTATCCAAACTAGCCTTCCAAATTTTTCGGGTAGGAAAAAAATCATAGTCTGAATATGTAAAAATTATATGTATTCACTTGAACATGTTTTTTGAGCTTGTAGCCAGCTCATGTGTAAAAAATATTCTTTATTGTCCACTGAAATCGCTGAATGTTTGAAAAGTGCATTCCTGCATGCAGAAAAAAAGATTTTAGACGTTTATCTGGTTCAATTATATGTTTGATTATCCAAACAGTTTGATTATCTGAACTACCCTTGGTCCCGATTAGTTCGGATAATCAACTCTCCACTGTAGCTCCCAATTTGCAGTCCTCAGTGAACTTGTTCAGCCAAAGACCCTTGACATCTTTACCTCTAAGTAGTAGATGCCAAAAAGAGGTGGTCCCAGCATGGAGGCCTGAGGTACCCTGCTTGTGACCAGTCCCTTCATGGAGGTGGTCTCACCAATCCTGACTTCTTGCGTCCTGTCTGTGAGCCAGCTGGCAATCCAGTAAGTTATGTAGGGGTTTATGCCCAGTTCAGTGAGTTTCTCAACTATACCAAAGTGGGGTATGGTATCAAATGTCCAGGTCCAGGTAGGTGGTGTGTACCATTTTCTCCTCACCATTACCTTCAGTTTCAGCTGAATTTGTCAGCCAGCAAATTTGCTATGTTGCTGTGCTCAATGGAGGTGGCACTGTTGACCAGTTTGGCACGCTGTTGTGTGCTACCTTTGAGGTTTTGGACATAGCTGTAGAAAGCCTTGTGGTTGTCTTTAGCCTGTGAGGCTATCTCGACCTTGCAATTGGCTTTGTTGGATTTAATTAGTCCTCTGAATTCTAGTTTAATTTAATTTGTGAGCTCCTGTCATTATGGGAGTTGTTGTTCCTGATTTTAGCCGTGTCTTTTTTTTTTTTTCTTTCTGTTATATACTTAGGGTTAGGATTACACCAGTGTGGACTTGCTTCTAGTAGGTACAGCAGCCTGTAATAGATCCATTTACATGGTTGTACAGGGCCTCTGTGAACAATTCCAAATAGGCTGCTGTGAACGTTAGTAAAGTATCACTTAACAGGATGTAGTTTGCTTTGGAATAGTTCCCAACTGTTTCAGGGTTTGCTGGTGTTAGAGTTGATTTGTATTTCACAGTAGACAGCTTTGTGGCCTGACCTCACCAGTGAGGATGTGACACTGGTGGAGGTGGGAGTGGAGCATTCTGCCATATTGGTGAGTATCGGCTCCAGTATGTTTGTAACTCTGGTCAGTGTGCACACTATTGGGTCAAGGGTATTTGTGTTAATAAGGTCCAGGAATCTTTGTGCCTGTGAGTATGAGGCAGTGTGTGTTTCACAGTCTGTAGAGGGGTAGTTCATCTTCCATGAATAGGGAATTTGGTTTAATGGTGTGTGTCTTCAGTAGGTATAGATACAAACTATGGGATTCTAGGGACATTAAGGGTGACCTATACTTTGCTAGGATGTAATACAGGACTTTCTCTGTGGTGATTTGCATGTGGATAAATTCCAGCATGATCTGTTTAACCATCATAGAGTTAAGCTTGTTGCTAATATAGACTGAGACTCCTCCACATTTTGTCACTGTATGTACATCTGATGGTCTAAATATGTGCAAAGCACTGAAGCCTTGCGCTGCTGGAGTACCTTCTGTGGGTTTAATCCATGTCTCTGTAACAGCACAGATGTCTATATATTCCAGAGTGAAGATAGCTTGTAGGGTGTGGAGTGTCTTGTTTAGGCTCCTAGCATTGAGTTGTAAGTAACTCCTTTAGGTTTCTTTGGGTTTTATTTGCTTTAGCATTGTCTATGGGATTCTAGGGACATTAAGGGTGACCTATACTTTGCTAGGATGTAATACAGGACTTTCTCTGTGGTGATTTGCATGTGGATAAATTCCAGCATGATCTGTTTAACCATCATAGAGTTAAGCTTGTTGCTAATATAGACTGAGACTCCTCCACATTTTGTCACTGTATGTACATCTGATGGTCTAAATATGTGCAAAGCACTGAAGCCTTGCGCTGCTGGAGTACCTTCTGTGGGTTTAATCCATGTCTCTGTAACAGCACAGATGTCTATATATTCCAGAGTGAAGATAGCTTGTAGGGTGTGGAGTGTCTTGTTTAGGCTCCTAGCATTGAGTTGTAAGTAACTCCTTTAGGTTTCTTTGGGTTTTATTTGCTTTAGCATTGTCTATGGGATTCTAGGGACATTAAGGGTGACCTATACTTTGCTAGGATGTAATACAGGACTTTCTCTGTGGTGATTTGCATGTGGATAAATTCCAGCATGATCTGTTTAACCATCATAGAGTTAAGCTTGTTGCTAATATAGACTGAGACTCCTCCACATTTTGTCACTGTATGTACATCTGATGGTCTAAATATGTGCAAAGCACTGAAGCCTTGCGCTGCTGGAGTACCTTCTGTGGGTTTAATCCATGTCTCTGTAACAGCACAGATGTCTATATATTCCAGAGTGAAGATAGCTTGTAGGGTGTGGAGTGTCTTGTTTAGGCTCCTAGCATTGAGTTGTAAGTAACTCCTTTAGGTTTCTTTGGGTTTTATTTGCTTTAGCATTGTCTATGGGATTCTAGGGACATTAAGGGTGACCTATACTTTGCTAGGATATAATACAGGACTTTTTCTGTGGTGATTTGCATGTGGATAAATTCCAGCATGACCCCTAAGAGAGTGGCTAAAATTTTGGCCACTATTTGGAAGCTTAAGGGGAGACAGGTGCAGACCATCCTTTTCAAAGCAATTTGGTCTGTTGACCATGTCCTCCTATGCGGACAAATACTGAATCTCCATGGAAAGACTCCAGACACTAAGCCAGTTGTTAAGTCGATCATCTTTTATTCATACTGTGGCATCATCCATGTTGAAGGTAGAATACCACATACCTGCTTGAGACACAGTTAGAGAGAGCAACAATGTCTCTCTTCATATAGTCCAAGGAAGTGTGTCTCGGATCATTAATATCCACATGGACTATGACAGAATCATGCTGGTACCTGTGGTGTAGTGACTTGAGTGTGTGCATAATTTTGGGAGGTTCTGGCTCAAGATGAGTAACTGTTATCTTCTCCTTGTTCAGTCTGGTGAGTGGGGCATTTATGTCATACAATGGAGTCCCTTATGTCAAGAGTCCTGGGTAATGTGTGTTGGCTTGCCTTATGGGCTTTGCTTTTGGGGCTTTACTAGCTATAGCCATATATGTGGTATTTGGTGTAACTTTTGGTGAGTGCTTTTGAAATTGCTGAGGATAGGCATTACCGCTAATAAGCTTAGGAGGCCTTTGAGATTTGAGAAGATTGCTTTTTAGTGCCTTAGCATAAGTTGGTCTAAGTTTGATGGATATTGTGCGTGGTGGATGTAGTGTGTGTTCTTTTCTACTTTGTTTGTATGCAAGATTTTTGTCTCTAGTAAAATTGTGTGCACATCTCTCTCATTTGTTTTTAAGGATAAAATGGTTGTCTGTGAACATGAGACAAATGCTGCATTATCTCAGGATATCAATATCTACTGAGCTGACTACAGAGACATTTGGAAATTGCATATCCATTTTGAGTGGACCTGTATTTGGGTGGGCTACTGTAGGTTGTGGACTTGGGTGGTCTGTGGGGTTTGACACTAGACTAGGTTGGATTGAATACCACTTTGGTGTCAGGTCAGTACAAGTAAAGGTGTTTATTATCCTACTTATACTTCTTGTAAACCTGCTGCTGTGTCTGTCACTGAGATAAGGCATGCTTACCTTAATGGTCAGCCTTTAACTAGAAATATTTTTTCTGAGGTTTGACCCTTTCTGTGTTTTTGAAAATACTTTTGGTTCTGAACATACTTATCTCCTTTAGCTGGAAAATAGTGGTAAGAAAAAGGAGATGTGTAATTATTTCCAGTTTTTTACAAATTATTTTGTCTTTCAGTGTAAAACTAAAGACTTTGATTTTTATTTAAAGGTAGGGGCTGACCAGAAAACTTGTTGCTGTGGATGCTCAACAAGAACTAGTTCCTTGATAAGGGAGCTGCTTCTGTCACAGACAACAGATGGTTCTTTCGAGAAAATAATTCCCATTGTAGAGTTGCCATATGTAGAACCCTTGCTAGTCTCTAGTTCACTGACATCCCCTATGTTAATTCTTGTGGGAAGGCCTAGATTTTTTTTACAAAGCTGGGAGATGACTTCACTGCAGTTCTTTCTGTTATGTATGGCACACATTCATTCATCACCTACTTAAAATAAAATGTACCAGAAATATAACAACAAGAAAGAAGAGTAAAACTAAATTAGACTGCATTTAGTTTTCATTATTAGTGAAACATTTTTAATGGTTAGTATAATTGCAGTGCAAAAATAATTTTGTATAGTTATATACCATACTGACACCAAACCATTGATGTAAATTAATATACCAATGGTGAAACAACTTTGTGATAGCACTTGCACATCTATGAGTGACCTTTCCAACAATTAACCTTTTTATCCTTGTAAAGAAATGTGATACTATGACCATTTATTTGTATCATTTGGAACAAAGTGCCAAACTTTTGGTTCAAGAATTTAAAGATCCTTAAGTAGGTATTATAGTGAGTGTTGAGAAATATGTAGGCTTGCTGTTAAGGGTTCTGAGAACTGTTTTCTAATTCAGCACTCTTTATGCAGGTTGACAGTAATCTGTGTTATTTTATAGGACAATGAACATTTGAAGGCTGATTTTGAGATTAGTTAAGAACCAGTAAGCGTGTCTGAGTTTTGTGCTAAAACTCCAGTAGCAGTCAATTCCAAGAATGTCGTGGGCTGTACTAAATAAAGCCACCCCCTTCTGGGTTAAAATGCTTATTGAGAGGTTTGGCTCAGGTCATAGAGAGGGTGCCATCTGTATTTGTTGTTCATGTTTCTTCGTAGTTTCAGAGGACAATGACTTTTGAATGCACTTCCCCATTACTACTGTTAGGTCACTCTGGTGATGTTCTTCGTGTTTCACTGTTGCAGTCATTGCATTTGGGTAATCTGCTGGCAGGTTGCCCTCAGTTGGCCTGAATTCCAAAGTCTTGGGTCCTGCGTCGGTTGCTGTCTTCTCTTCCATGATGTCAGGTCATCAGGGGTATAAAACATGCAGCCGACGCCATTTTCTCCAGACTTTCTTGCCGTGCGGTGCCCGAAGCAGAAGCATTTCGTAAGTGCCGGTCGGCCGACTACTGAAATATTCGAGTTTAAGTTACAGAACCGAAGTCTTCACTAAAGCTAAGTACCTCGTTGGGGAAACTTTTTTCTTGCTTTTTACCGATGTCAGAAAAAGTTAATAATTGTATTACTTGTGGGAAGCAAATACCTCATAAGGATTTCCATTTATACTGTATTCCTTGCTTAGGCCCTGATCACAATGTGCCTGGCTGTCGGTTTTGTGCTAGATTTAACCAACACACTATTAAGCGTCTCTATATTTTTGCATCAAACTATTTTGGAAACAGATTTAACTACCCAGAAATGTCGTTGGATAGCAATCCGACTACCAGAATACATAAAAAACACAAAGAAAAGGACAGAGAAAGGCAGTCGAGATCCAAAACAGACGACGAAGCTTCTCCTAAGCCAGTCGCCGGTTCGCCGGTACTCGGGCACTTTCGCAGCCCCTGATACCCGCTATCTTTGAGTCGCAGGCCTCTACCAACACCCATGTGGAGTCCGGCATGCCGCAAGATACTCAAGGTATTGGACCGAGGAATGTATCTCCCTCGGATGGGTCCAGAGCTGCTAAGCAGGCACCGGCTTCTGAGGGTGTATTCAGACCTCAACATTTGTATATCAAACCAACGACAGCTGCAAAATCAAAGACAAAAGCAATTTCTAAAACTAAAAAACTGACGCCTGAGCCATGTGCACTGGCCTCTATGCCTAAAAAACAGATGATCAAAATGGCTGAAGACCTCATTACCTTGATCAGGGGTACCCATCCCCCTCCAGATAAGAGGCCTAGGCAAGACACTGATTATGAATCTTCAGATCAGGTTTCTGTTTCTTCTGGTTCCTCTTCTGATCAGGAATTATCTTTTCCTCCTTATGAGGATTCTGATGCTGAGGAGTCTATTCCATCTGCATCTCCTCCTGAGGATTATTCATTTGGAGAAACCTTGCATACTTTGAGGGAGCATTTTCACTGGGAGAGTCAAGACTTCTCAGAATCAAAAAAGAGGCTCAGAAATTTCCTCCTTCTCTCTCAGCACAAGCCTTTAGCCATTCCCCCTGTTTTAGACATTGTGGATGATGTGTTTTCTGAATCAAGCCTGACTCCTTACCTCCGGCTCCCAGTAAGCCTGACAGATATTACAGGGTCCCTGACTCACATAAATTTTTATTTGGAAACCCTGCTGCTGATCCTGAAACTATTTCACAGGGTCCAAAGGGAGTTAAGACCTCAACAGTAAAAAAAAATCCTGCCCCCTCTGACAGAGATTCAAGGGCACTGGACAGATGGGGAAAAAAGGTTTATACATCTGCAACCGTGGCAATCAGGGCCTTAAACTGTCAATTGCATATGCTTAAGTACCAACAACATGTTATGGGATTGCTGAAACAGAAAATGATGTTGATTTCAGAATGTGCAGAAAATAAAGAATTGCAGAAATTATTGCATGCAGCTGAACAAGTTGGAAAGCATACTTTGCAATGTGGTTTTGATTCTTTAGAGGCCTCCTGCAGGGCCGCAGTTACTGGATCTGTGATTAGGAAGCATGCCTGGTTAAAGGAACAAAGTTTGCCTGATCATGTTAAAGCTAAATTGCTAGATGCACCTTTACAGCATGATTCTCTGTTTGGTATTAAGGCAGAAGAGGTTTTAAAGAAAATGGAAGACAAAGCTAAGTCTATGCAAACTGTTAAAGACTTCTTACAAGCGCAGCCACCAAGATTCAGTAGACACTGGCTTACAAAAATTGGTCCCTTCCTGTGTCAGACGGAGCTCAAAGGGGCAAATCTAGACGATACCAGGCGCAAGACTCATACAGGTCAAAGCAATGGGGAGCATCCACCTCCAAATCTGGAGGAGATAAAGCGCAAACCTACAGAAAGCAATCCCAATGACTTCTCTCTGCCTACACCAAGCACTTATCTTTTGGCAGCACCCATGGGGGAAAATTAGCACATTTTGCTCAAAATTGGCAGTTAATAACCCAGGACAAGTGGGTACTAAACATCGTATCACAGGGATACAGATTCTATTTCCACACTCTGCCAATGGCAAATGGCTGGCCAGATGTGCCAAAAAATCAATAGGCAGAGGCACAGAAACAGGTTACGTCCCTCGTGGATATGGGAGCCATTCAGACAGTACCAGAACAGGAAAAAGGACAAGGTTTTTACTCGATTGTTCTTGGTACCCAGAAAGGACAAGGCCTGGCGGCCAATACTGGATTTATCGATTTTGAACACATACCTGGACATTCCAAAATTCAAGATGCTGACTCTGCAGCAACTTCTGCCCATGCTGGGCAAGAAAGCTTGGCTGGTGACTTTAGACCTAAAAGAGGCATACCTGCATGTCCCAATAAGACAGTCGTGCAGAAGATATCTCAGATTCAAGGCTAGCTTAATGCATTACCAATTCTCTGCACTGCCCTTTGGCTTATCTACTGCGCCCAGGGTCTTTACAAAGTGCCTGGCACCAGTAATTGCATTTTGCAGACAAAGAAGTATACAAATATATCCTTACTTGGACGACTGCCTCATTCAAGCAGAGAACAGGGACACTCTTCTTCGACACCTGGCGTTTGTGAAAAGGCTTCTGACATGCCTGGGGTACACAATAAACGAAAAGAAATCACAACTGGTACCCTCTCGAAAGATAACATTCCTGGGTGCAAGCTTGAATACAACTGCCTAGATGGCTTGCCTCACACCAGATAAAAAAAGGCAACTGACTACTTACTTCAAACTTATGGCAACAAAATCCCAGTCTTCTGCAAGACAAATTCTGCAGGCTCTGGGCTACATGGCATCCTGCAGCCTGCTAATTCCATATGCAAGACTGCATATGAGGAAACTTCAATGGTACCTAAAAATGTTATGGAGTCAACATTCACACAGTCTGGAAACAATGATTCCTCTCATTCCCTGCCTGCAACAGGAGTTTCTATGGTGGGCAACGGCCTGTCACCAAAACATGGGACGGCCCTTCACTCTGCCCCCTGCCAGCCAATCCTTAACAACAGACGCATCAGATTATGCCTGGGGGGCCCACATGGCAGGAAGATGCATTCAGGGCATATGGGCACCAAAGCAAATGCATCTACATATCAACCAGAAAGAGATGCTAGCTGTTCAAAATGCCCTAACAGCCTTCAAGGACTTACTTCATCCAGGACAACTACTGATAAAGACGGACAACACCACAGTCATGTGGTATATAAACAAGCAAGGGGGCACACACTCATACCCCCTATGCAGATTAGCCATGGCACTGTGGGACACAGCTTTGACCTACCAAATACATCTTCAAGCTCAATTCCTGCCAGGAAAACAAAACACTCTGGCAGGCGATTTAAGCAGAAACCTTATGGATCCTCACGAGTGGAAACTAAATTCACAAGTGTTCAGCATGACAACAGAGAAATGGTGGAGCCCAGACATAGATCTATTTGCCTCTCCTCAAAATTATCATTTGAAAAGATTCTGCACAAGGACTTATCAAAGACGAGCATGGAAAGTGGACGCTCTATCCTTCAGTTGGAAAAACCTATCAGTTTACGCCTTTCCTCCTCTGCCTCTTCTACCTAAGGTCCTCCTAAAAGTCAGACAAGAGAAGCCAAAGATATTAATTACCTCGGACTGGCCCTGCCAATACTGGTACCCAATCCTAAGGAACTTGTCTCAATACCCAGCTTGGACTTTGCCTCAAAGACCGCAACTACTGTCCCAGCAAAACAATCACATCCTGCACAGTCAACTACAGACTCTGAACCTGGCAGCATGGCTAATCATGTAATCATACAAACGACACCTCTCAGTAAAGCTGTGATGGTTGTCATTTTGGAAGCCAGAAGGAATAGTACTAGAAAATCTTATGCTGACAAATGGAAGAGATTCTGTGCTTGGAATCAAGCACAAGGAACTGATACAGCAGAGCCACATATTCCTCAGATATTGCAATACTTAACTGAGATGGTTGACAAAGGCCTATCTTTCTCATCAATCAAAATCCATGCCTCTGCCATTTCGGCTCATTACAATACAGAGCCACCAATCTTTTCTCATCCTTTACTAAAGCAGTATCTTAGAGGAGCCAAAAATTTAAGGCCTCCTAGAAGATCAACACTACCTGCATGGGACCTCCATTATGTGTTGGAAAAGCTCACCCTACCTCCATTTGAACCAGCTGCTACCGCTGACATAAAGTTCTTATCATAGAAGACAGCTCTGCTACTAGCAATTACTTCAGCAAGATGAGTTTCAGAGCTACAGGCCCTCATGGCTGTAGAGCCTTTATCATATTTCACACGGACAGGGTGTCTCTGAGGACAAATCCTACTTTTATGCCTAAGGTGGTTTCCAGTGTGGCTCTTAACCAAACAGTTCATCTGCCAACTTTTTATCCAAATCCGCAGAACAAAGGGGAGAGAATTCTGCATTCCTTGGAAGTACACAGACAGCTAAGATTCTACTTGAGCAGGACTAAAGCTCTAAGAAAAACTGAGCAATTACTAGTGTCATATGCTGCAGGATCAGAAGGAAAGGCTATTTCAAAGCAGACAATTTCAAAGTGGATAAGCCATTGCATCCGTTTCTGCTTCTTACACCATGGTAAACCTGTGCCCAAGGGCATTAGGTCTCATTCCACCAGAGCTGCAGCTGCTTCAGCAGCCTTTCTCAGAGGAGTACCAGCTAAAGACATTCTAGAGGCTGCTACTTGGAGTTCTGTTCACACTTTTACAAAGCATTACCATTTGCCTCTCTACTCTAAGTCCAGGGCAGGCTTTGCCATTGCAGTGCTGCAGGGCCTTATAGCCGCACCTAATGCTGTTTAGCTCCAGCCTCCCAACCATGGCTTTGGGATTCTACCCAAATGTAATGACTGCAACAGTGAAACACGAAGAACATAGTGCAGTTGTGTACACTTACCATAAATGTAGATGTTCGAGTGTATTCACTGTTGCAGTCCAGGTTACCCTCCCGCCATCCCCCTGTCATTCTAAAGTTTATCTTTCCTTCTCTATCTTCTACAACCTATGTGGTGTATTTGCTTGTAGATGAAGGTAAAGTTTATATTGATGCTTGTGTGTGTGTGTGTGTATATATATATATATATATATATATATATATATATATATATATAATATTGCTACCTTCTTGGGGGCACCTGACATGGGGGCAAGAAAAACTACAGAAAATGGCATTGGCTGCATGTTTTATACCCCTCACGACCTGATGTCATGGAAGAGAAGACAGCAAACGACGCAGGACCCAAGACTTTGGAATTCAGGCTGACTGAGGGCAACCTGCCTGCATATTACCCAAATGTAATGACTGCAACAGTGAATACACTCGAACATCTACATTTATGGTAAGTGTACACAACTGTACTTTATAGTGGTTCAAGGAGTCCTTTTTATATCAGCACAACCTCTGTGTAACAGACTGCTGTTCTTTGTGTACAAGGCTGTTTGGGATCACTTTTCAAAACTTAAATAAAATGTTCTTTTTCATCTTTCTGTTGCCACAAAAAATGAAAAAGGCAGATTGGATGTAGTGCTACAATTGCCAAAATAAGGTCATAAAATGTTGCAGAGCACAGATGCCAAATGCACTTAAAAATTTGCCTGTAATAACTGGTATTCCTCTCATTAGGCTTTTCTGAGTCCATGCAAGGGGAGGGCTATGCATCCATATATGGTGTCATGAGACTATCATCATCTCTCCAGTTGGAGTCTTTTAAAAGTGAGTTATTTGTGAATACTTAGGATTAATGCTTTCATCTGTCAACCCCTTTGCCCCAGGGGCTTGACTGAAAATTTTCTGCAGTACTGCCTTGTTGGCCCCGCTGCCTTTGGAGGTGTGCTGACATGGTTTTTGTCAACACCTTCAGTGGTGTCATAGAAACGCTTTCCATTACTTTACTCCTCCTTTCTGTTTCTGTTGACGCTCTGTATACTGGGGCCTCTCACAAACTACCTGTTTGAGTCCTTTCAAAATTTTTATGTGCCTAGGGAGAGGGTTACCCAGTTGTCTTGGCTACTTCTGGGGCTTGCAGAGCACCTGGTAGCACAAACCATGTTATAAGCCAGGCTTGTTAAGCAGCCTTAACCTACTTGCTTCAGCCAGCTCTGTCCAGATGGGAAAAAGTGTGAGTGGATTCAGGGAACTTCCAAATGTAAGTGAACACTCTTAACTTGCATGAATGGTTTATGAATTTCCATTAGTAGCCAGAACTCTGGGTCTTTCAGACACTCATTCATGTCTTGAAAGCTGCTGAAAATTTTTTTTGAACCAAAACACTTACTCCATAAAATGAAAGAATCACTGTATGGTCCCATACTCAGATTTTATTTCTCTGAGTACACTTTCACTGTTCTAGACTGAATAGCAAGAAAGGTTTACCTTAAAAATACTGCTGTAGAAGTAGTACTGCACATGACATATGTTACTCTAAATAAGTAATGTTGCATTTTCTTTTTTATTACTTTGAACAATGCTGAATTTTAGAGTTACAGATCTTACTGCAAGACCCTTATATGTGACCTAGGAGTTTTCATTTTGAAAAAAAAATCTTGCTTCTTCTGGGTGTAGTTATATTTTTGGTTAAAATACAAGTAATCTCCGTGGTAACCCTGAAGTCTCAAACAACCCACTAAACAAGTATAGTGGGTCCAAAAACAAAACAGTCTAAGAAACTTCTCTGTGTGGAAGATTTTCAATCCATATATATCTAGTTAATCAATATACTGCGGTGGTGGTGCTGCGGTAGCGTTGTCGCCTCACAGTAAGACGTTGTCCTGTTCGATTCTCAGCTAGAGCATCTTCTGTGTGGAGACATGCGTGAATGGGCGTACCTTAGTTGAAGGCTGTGTGTCAGGGCCGGCAACTCGGCACGTAAAAAATCTACTGCCAATCATTAGCGGACCGGAGTTCTGCTGTGGCGACCCCTAACCGGGAAAAGCCGAAAGACACAACAACATATATCTAGTTAATCACTATATTAATCAGGTCAGATAATGGTAGTAGAAGTAGCGAACTTAAACTCGTCCTAAGTCAAAAAAATAATAAAAAATATGTAATTTGAAATATTATACAGAATTACTAAATATTAAAAAGTAATCATAGCAGGGTAATTATTATGACAGCTACTAAGTAGGACAGGACCAGCTCGAATGTCACACTGATGAAGGGGGATGGGATGTGAATTTAACATGTATTAACACTTTGTCTTACAGCACAATAAACCACTCTCTTGCCTAAGTATTTGTGTGTGTGTGTGTGTGTGTGTGTGTGTGTGTGTGTGTGTGTGTGTTTGTGTGAGTGTATGTATGTATGTGTATGTATGTGTGTATATATATATATATATATATATATATATATTTTACTCTGTTATTTTTGTTTTACTTGCATTGCGTGTCTGTGTACTTAATAAAGGATTTTTGACTGGAAACAGACTGCCGACCCTGCTTGGATTACTTTCAAATACTTAGTAATTCTGTATAATATTTCAAATTATATATTTTTTATTATTTTTTTGACTTATGACGAGTTTATTTTCTACTTCTACAACCATTATCTGATCTGATTAATATACCGTGATTAACTAGATATATATGGATTGAAAATCTTCCACACAGAGAAGTTCCTTACACTGTTTTATATTTTTGTTTAAAATACCTGTTCCATGGTGATCAGTCATTGGCTACCAAAACACAGTTGAACTGTTGTAAATGCAGTGTTAGGTCACTCTAATGTTTTCATGATTTCTACAGGTAATATCAGAAATGCGAAAGAAGTTGAATTTGGAATCATGCAAACTACCTCAACAGATCCAAGCATCACAGAGCAGACATAAGCTCAAGGGACAGCCCAGGTATGGTAGGAAGTTGGCAGACTTTCATATGCATTTCACTGAATTTACATAATGGAATGCTGTGTAATTGTCACTGACTGCGCCTAGTGCATCTCCTTTGAAATAAGTTATTTTGATCAGACAGGTGTCCTATTATGTTAAATAATTGCTGTCTTGTATAAAATTCTGCTTAGTACTAAAATCTTTGTTGAAGTAAAGCAGCACTTAAAAGTAAGGTGTTGATGCTTGTAGCTTCATTTACTAGATCTTTTTATAATGTGCTGTATATCTCAGTGTGTGTGTATTGTTCCAGCCATTGTTTGTTCAGGTGTCATGCTGCATTTTTTACAGCCCTCCTTTTCCTTTATGTGGCTTGACGCCTAAAAGTGGGCATTAAACAGTACAATTATACTTCTACTTCCTTGTCCTTGAATCACGTTGAGAAAGGAGTCAACAAAGTAAAGGCTCAATGTGGCACTGTGTTTGCCTTAGCAGTCTGTTAGTATGTCCAAAGTCACCAACATCTCTCTGTTTTATTGGTGACTTGCTTAGTATCATTTCATGGCAAAGGAGCATCCCTTTGATGGCTATAAGTTTCCAAACCCTTTGTGTACTGCAGTAAATGGGAATTGCAGCCCATCCTCCCTTTAACAGAGAATGTCTGCTTTCATAATTTTATCTGGTTTCTGTTCCAGGCTGCCGATGTGGACATATATTGCACTTGCCATCTAACTGCTGTACACACTATGCATACCTCACATTGCAAAGCAGCTTTTGTGTGCTGCATGAGTGATATCCATATTAAGGTCACATCTGGCTGATAGTTGTTGCTCAGATGGATGTAAATGATTTCATGGCACTTAGAGCATAAATGAATTCCTCAGTGACCTGGCTTGATTTCCCTGGTTAGTGTGAATACTGTGTTGGATCACTCCTGAAAACAGACTATGACTGGTGGTATTAACCCAGTCAGCAGAAGTAAGTAAATGCATATATCTCATAATATGTTTGATCTCAACTCAAAGGATTTTGTTAAATGAACCCTTGAAAATTACATTATATTTTCTGTTCAGGTTGATTAATATAGACATGGATTTAATAATGCCAAAGTTGTGAAAAATATAACAAGTTAAGGAAATAAATGTAGCTTCATTCTGAAAACAAGTATTAATAAGTGGTAATTATTGCAGAAACTTTTTCTCATCAGCCAGATTATTTTTATATCCATCTTTCTTAATTTCATGGGAATCTCTCTGCTGGTTATTTTGTTATTGTCCCTTTATTTTTGGTACACTAGCGACACCACATACCAGAGAATGTGAAACAATTATGATCTGGTCTAGTAGACTGCCTGCTACCATAAAATCACCTGTGCTAGGCAGTTTAGCTCCATCTGTACGTGACCAAACTGACATCATTTAATTATCATCAACTCCCATGTTCTTTCAGCTTGTTTAGTCAGATAATAGTGGGCCACTGCTGAGATTTCTTCTGAGATATTTGTTTAAGATATTCTTTTAATCTGTAGCTTCCTTGCATGGGAGCAAAGTGTTCCATTGCCTGGTGCATACAGTGCATCACATATTTAGCCTCTGTGCTTCCCAATTGTATTTTTTTTCTTTCTTTGTATAACTTCTATTACATTTTGAATCTTGATTATCTGATATCTTTTCCTGAATGTATGGGGTCTTGGACCTGACTTCTGATCTGACTTTGGCCACGTCTAAGCTTTAGATTAGGTGCTCAAGCTCCTCCCCCTACCC
The DNA here is from genome assembly GCF_019279795.1 of Protopterus annectens. Classification (NCBI taxonomy): domain Eukaryota; kingdom Metazoa; phylum Chordata; order Ceratodontiformes; family Protopteridae; genus Protopterus; species Protopterus annectens. The sequence continues at coordinate 1,050,701,596 of NC_056739.1, forward strand.
ATACTCCCTGTGTAGCGGGCAAACTACCTCAGATCTCATTTGCTGCCATAAATGATTGATGGATCTTGGTACTCAGGAAAGACATTAGTGAAATTTCTTCAACTAGATAAGTTTATTTATTTATTTTACATTTGTTTACTGAGATAGTCCGTTTGGGTGTAAGCCCGTTTCAACAGAGTCCCGGGGAGAAAAGCTCTAGCTGTACAAGTTACATAAGCATTAATATAACAGAAAAAGTACGTTGATGTAATAAGAGAAATAGAAATATACATTGGCAACAGTGGCATCTCACTACAAGTCAGAGAATAGTATTATAAGCATTGTTACAGAGTATACTGTTTTATTTTATTACATAGTAAGCATTTCAGGGTAAATTTAGTTCTGTTAGGTTAGTATAAATAGAGAAAGAGGAGAGGGGGGTTTGAAGAGACAAAGATTTCTGGCAAATTAGTAGGGGTTCATTAATGGTTACTGTTCTGGGGGAGATATGGGTAAGAAAAAAGACATATGGGGGAGATATGGGTAAGAAAAAAGACATACATGGAAATGTATTAACCTGGATTGACCTGGATTGATGCAGGAGCAGGTCCACTTGCTATATAGGTGGTCTTTTACCTGTTTGTTGAATTGAGTTGGGTTTGCAATATTTAAAATATGTTGAGGAATTGTGTTCCAGGTTTTAGAAACATGGTGGGAGTAAAGGGTATCCCCAGCTTTGTTGTTGCTTTTGGAGACTTGTAGGAGGATTTTGTGTGTAGAACGGAGTTGTCAAGTATTAGTATATTGTTGTTGTAAGTGTTGCAAGGCTGAGACTCTGCCTGGCTGGTATATTAAACAGTGGGTGAAAATGGGTTAGGTGTTGGGGAAGTTCTAACCATTTTAATTGTTGTAAGGAGGAGCAGTGATGGGACCGTTGTAGAGAGTTTGTAGCAAACTTGGCTAGTTTGTTATAGCAGGATTCAAGTTTGGTGAATTCTGTTTTGCTAAGTCTGGTGAGGATGGGAGAAAAGTAGAGTGGATAAGGAGGTAAGTTCTGGCGATGTCTAGTCTGGCTTGGTTTGTAAGAAATGGCTTAATGTGGTAGAGAGAGCAAAGTTTGATGTGAGTTTTTTTAATGGATTGAGATAGGTGAATGTCAAATTTCAGTCTGTTGTCAATAGTGACACCTAGTAGCTTGGTTTGGGAGGTGGCGGCTATGATTGTACTATTTGAGGAGTGTAAGTGAAAAGAAGTTGGGGGTATGGTTGACTTTGATGGGAGAAAAGGCATTAGGTTGGTCTTGTTTGGGTTCAATATAAGGTTAATGTTGTTTAGTCAAGATACTGCTGCCAAAAATGATTGTGTGATGTTCTCTAGTTGTGGAGTGAGGATGCATTACACAAGAGGGTAGAGTCATCTGTGTACTGGATAACTGAGGCTAGAGGGGTGGATTTATGCAATTGGTTTGTGAAAATGTTGAAGAGTATGGGGCCTAGTATTGAACCATGTGGGACTCCACTGTTAACAGGGAGTAGAGATGACCGTTCCTGGTTCCACCTAACAGCTTGTTGCCGTTTGATTAGGTAACTGTGGAACCATACTAGGGTAGAATGGCTGAGGTTTAAGATGGATAGATCTGATAGTAGTTTCTGGTGTAAGACTATGTCAAAGGCCTTGGAGAGGTCTAAAAAGATGGCGGGGACAAGTCTGTTTTGGTTTCTGTGGTAGTTTAAAGTGTTGGTAAAACTGAGGAGGGTGATTGTGGTACTAAGGTGGGGGCAAAAAACACTTTGTATATGAGAGAGGAGGTTATTGAATAAAAGATGATTTAAGAGCTGGATGTGGATGCATTTTTTAAGTATTTTAGATAGGGGTGAAAGGGTGGCAATGGGTCTGTAGTTTGTGAGTAGTGTGGAGTTTCTGCCTTCATACAGGGGAGTGATGTAGTTAATTTTCCAGAGTAGGAGGACCATAGTTTTCAGTGACAGAGTGGTTGATGAGGATGGATATGGGGTATGTAGTGATCTCTGCAGCAAGTTTTAGAAATTCTGATGGAAGATTGTTTGAAACTAGGCTGGTGGGTTTGAGTGTTTTAAGAAGTTTTCTTATGGTGTGAGTTGTAACAGGTGTAAAGGAAAAGGTATTTTCAAGATTACTATTGATGGCTGCGATATTGGGAGAGGCAGTTTGATCATATTTGATAAGAGAGAGTATTGAATTTATGAAGAAGGAGTTGAACTGTGTTGCAATGTTGCCCTCTGAGATGGATGTCATGGGTGTAGGTGTAGAGGGTGGAAGTGTTGCCAGGTTGAAGGAGTTTGTTTATGGTGGCCCAGAATTTTTCAGTGTTGTTTTGGTGGGGTTTTTTTTGTGTAGTGGTGTAGCATGTTTTTATTAGTTTTTATTTGGGATTTAGCTTTATTTCTAAGCTGTTTGTAGAGTTGTAGGGTGATATGGCTTCTCTTAGTTAACCAGTGAACCCAGGCCTTATCCCTTTTGGTTTAGGAGATCTTTATTGTTATTTGTTAGCCATGGTGAGTGGCGCTTTTTTATTCTAGCGGATCTTTTAAGGGCTAGGCTATTTAAGATGTTCAAGACGGTAGTATTAAAGTGCTGTACATCATTTTCTAATGGTAGGGTTTTAGGGGAGACCAATTTATTTGTTGGATTAAGAAGTGAACTGTTTCGGCATTGAATTTTTTTTATTATTGATTAGTCGATAGACTGACTGTCTAGGTGGGCTGATATTGTGTCTAAGCAAATAAGTGGGCAGGTGGTCACTGATACTGTCGGGGGAGATGCCCAGTTTGGAGGGATGTGGGTGTTCTGTTAGTGAGGGTCCAGTCTAAAATTGAGCATCTGTTAGATGTTTTATCTATTCTAGTACGTTCTTGTATGAGCTGGAAGAAGCCATGTAGGTTTATAAAGTTAGAGGGATTATTGGTGTCATAAGATGCCCAGTCCGTATTGAGGTCTCCCATTGTGATGGTTTCTTTTTGGTAGGTTGAGGATAGCCAGTAGAGAAAGTCTTCAATGGTACTTGAATTGTCTCCTGAGCAGATATAAACGGCTGCTATGATCAAGGATTTGTTTTTTTATTAATGTTTAGTTTACAGAGAAGTATTTCAGTATTGTTAAATGAAGGAGAATTTATGCTAATGAGCTGTAGTGCTATGTTTTGTTTGAACATTATGGCTACACCAACTCCACATTTGATTTGACGGTCAAGTCTCGGTATAGGTTGTAGCCAGGGGGGGGTAAGATTTCATTGTTTTTGATATGTGGTTTGAGCCAGGTTTCAGTGACAATGACAATGTCAGGGGAGTATAAATCTAGCAGGGCATGGAGGTCATGAACTTTATTTAATATACTTCTAGATTTATGTTGAGAAATAGGAGAGAGTGTCCATTGGGATGGTAGGGGATGATGGAAGGGTTTAAGTTTATTTCTCTATTTGGGGTTGACTGCCCTGTTTGTATTGTATATCTTTCCCCTCCACTAGTGCTTTGTGCTTATTGTCCCTTCCTCTGAGGGCTTTTCTGCTTTCTCTGTTCTTGCCTCTCACGCCAGACCTTTGGCTTTTTTTCTTTATGGTGGTTTCTTAAACTGCTGATGTGAAGTTGTTCTATCTCACCGTTCATTCTTACAGGTGGGTTCAGAGCCGATACTCTGCTCCGAGTCTGCCAACTACAAAGCTCGAGGTCTTCAGACAGCTCAAGGCCAGGTCCCTATCCCATGATGCACCTTGTGTTACCTCAGATCTAGTTTGCTGCTGCAACAGATCAGAGGATACTTCACAGCTCGGGCTTGTATAGTTTTTCTTCTAGAGAAATTTTCTATTTAAATACTTTTATTGTAGTTTAATAGCGGTTATAAAAAAACTTTTAGAACTAGTTTGTTAGCTATCCTTTTATTAGCCTTTCTGTAGCTATTTTTGGCGGTCGTTTTATTAGGCCTGTAGCATTTCCCTTACCTTTTTTCTGGTGTGCCTTTAGTAGTTTAAATCAGTAGTTTAGAAGTGTGTTTATTAGGAATTTAGTAGTTTTATAGTTTCATAAGAGTGTGTTATTAGAAACTTAATACTTTGACTTTAATAAGTTTTGTCGAGCCCGTTTTAATTTGGGGGCTTCTTACTGTTTGAATAGTTGAGATTTTTGATGGTTGTGTTGCTTGATATTTTATTATCGAGACTTTAAACAGGTTTTTTCTGGTGTACATTATATTCTGTTATGGCTGACCAAGAGAAGGAAAAACAACCCAAGTCTGGGTTTAAAAAATGTCCAAAGTGTAGACAGAAAATGTGTGTGACTTATGGTCACGTCAACTGTGTTTACTGTTTGGGTGCTTTGCACCTACAAGAGAGCTGCTCCATCTGCCATTCTTTCAGTAGCAGTGTTCTACAGGAAAGAAAAAGAAAGTTGATTGCCAGAGGGCTATTGAAATCTTCTTTTCAAGAAGCTTTGGGTGACCATGATAAAACTTAAAAATCCCCAAAATCTTCTAAGTCTTATAAATCTTCATCCTTGGACCATAGAGTTTTGGAACAGACACCAACACCATCAAAAAAATTATCGATGTCTGCTCCACAGCCTTCGGAGTCGAGCGTTGTAACCTTTTGGAACCGGTCCCCAGTCCTGGAACTGGTCTCTGCAGTGTTTGAAGTAACCAGTCTTGCAATCGGTGGCATCATCGATCCATTCATCTCAGTCCTCGATAAGCCTATCTGATTTGGATGTGGATCATGTGGTGCAGAAATTGTTACAGGCACCGGCGTTTGCCAAATTATCAGTTCCGACCAAAGTGGTTTCAGAACCGACAGCTGTTCTTCCATCTACTTCTTTTCCTCCTCCAAGCCGAACCGGTCCTTCGGAGCCAGAGGAGTTGGAGTTGATGATTGTGGAGCCTTCAGAACCGACGCCTGTTCCAGTGCTATTGGTGCCGACTACTCAGACTTCCTCAGTGCCTGTCGAGGCGTCTAGGAGCTGACACTCGCCGGTCGGGTCCGGGGAGGACAGTCGGACCGATCTTTCAGCTCCAACTTTGCCTCTTGGGGCTTCAGTGTGGATGAGTTCTGCTCCTACCTCTGGATCAGAGCCCTCTGTTCCGGTGCCGAGGGAATCACCTGTTTCTTCAGACCCAGGGGTTCATTCGCATTGAAGCAGGGGTGCCTTTGATGCCATGAGGAGAGTAATGTCCCCCAAGGACATCCACAATGTCAGAACCAACTACCTCCTCCCCTAAAGCGCCTGTGTCTACCCCTGCCTCACAAATCCATTTGAAGCATAGAGACCCTGAGCCTCAGGAAGCCCCACTAGGTGGACCCTGCTCTTCTGAGACCTCACCAGAAGCTCCCACTGATGAGGTTCCCAGGAAGAGAATTTGCAAGAGGAAGCATCTAGACTCCTCACAGGAACCTGTCACCTTAGACACTGACTTGGATGAGTCAGAAGGGTCCCCATGGTCCCTCTCTGAGGATATCTCATTTGCAGATATCTTGGAAATCCTAAAGCAGAGGGGTGGCTGGAAGCCCACCAACCCTACTGAGGATGAATCGGTCCCCCTGAAAGCTTTTGGGTCTCAGCCCTCCACCTCTTGGGTGTCTCCGCTTTTCGATGAGCCTATGGAGGTGGTCTCACAAACTGCGTGGGAGTCTCCGGACACCATGGAGCCTGTCCCTAGAAGGCCTAATAAATTTATATCTTCTTCTCAGGATAAGACTTTTCTCACGAAGGGAGTGCCTGTTAATGCCATGGTGGTGATGGCGGCAGCCATCAAAAAGGAGATGTCGGAAACTTCTTCATCTGTTCATCCTCCTAACAGAGATTCAAGGATCATGGATAGATATAGGAAGTGCATGTTCAGTTCAGTGACTTTTGCCATGCGATCACTGAACTACCTCACACATTTCATGAGACTGCAAAGAGATCTCATAAAAGAGTTTGGAGATACTCTACAGGGTACGGTAGCTGAGGGAGTTGCAGACAAAGTTGCTTCCCAGCTTGCTACTCTTAATTCCATCGTAAACTCTTCCATGCATCTGATATCATATGCAGCTGATGTAATGAGTAGGGCAGCAGGTACAGGAATTGCTCTTAGGAGACACTCCTGGATGCGCTTATGTTCCTTTGCAGAGCCCTTTAAGTCATCCTTTGTGAACACTCCTTTTGATGGCTCATCTCTTTTCGGGCCCAAAGTAAAGGAAACTCATACCAGATGTGAGCAGGAAGGAAAGTCTCTGTCTGCCGTCGGAGTCCATTTTTCCACCCTTACTAGACCCTACCCCAAAGGTCAAAAGGGAGGAAAGATGTGGTTCCGAAAAGCCCAAGGAGCCTTTCAGGACACATGATCAAACCTCCTCCAGGGGCTGAGGAGGGGGCAATAAAGGAAGACACCGTCCTCATGGCCGAGGGGGTCTGCAAAATCAGGGTGGCAGAGATCAGTTCTTTGGGAAGCCCTACCAGCGCTCCTGAAAGGTGGCCCGACTGTCCAACTCTGGAGGCAGTTGGGGGTCGCTTATCTTTGTATCCAGACGTCCGGCTAAAAATAACAAACGACAACTGGGTACAAAGCGTAATATCCAGAGGATATTTTATTGCCTTTGCCATTACACCTCCCTTGATAACAGAAATCCCGCATGTTCCACCCAGTTACAGGGAACAACTGTAGAGGTTCAAAGGTTGCTAGGAAAAAAGATTCATCCAGTTGGTCCCCGCAGACCAGATAGAATCCAGAACTTACTCAAGATTCTTCTTAGTTCCAGAAAAGACAGGGAACTGGAGACCTATTTTGGACCTCAACAGACTAAACAGTTCTGTCAAGGAGAAGTTCCAGATGGTCACGATACAGTCGATACTTCCCTTTTTAGGGAAAGACAATTGGATGTGCTCGATAGATCTCCAGGATGTATACTACCACATAAAAATGGCCTGACTGTCCAGGGATCATCTGCGCTTCTGGCTGGGAGCCAATCACTACCAGTTTTGAGCCCTGCCCTTTGGTCTCACTACAGCCCCCACAGTGTTCATCAAATGTATGGCAGTGGCCACGGCTCACCTGAGGCGTTTGGGATTCCAGGTATTTACGTACTTAGACGATTGGCTCCTAACCACCACCAACAGGCATCAGCTTATACAAGCCAGGGACACCACACTTGTTCTTTGCAATCAACTGGGGATTACCATAAACTTAGAAAAATCTGCCTTATCGCAACATATTTGTGTTTATCGGAGCAGATTTGGACACCACCACCACCACTTTAAAACTTCCTCCAGAAAGAATATTGGTACTTTGACATCAAATTCTGAACCTCATATCCAGAGACAAGGTGCCAACCTCAGATGTGCTAAAATTGTTGGGGACGATGACGGCTGCATTAATAGCAATTCCCTTGGGTCGTATGCACATGCGGATTCTACAAAGGCTCCTGTTCACGCAGTGGTCCTATCAAGAACTCCCAATGTCACATCTTATCATTCTAACAAACTCTTGCAAAAAGGATCTTCGGTGGTGGTTGACCTCTCCCCAAGTAACGATAGGTCGTCCTTTTATCCTACCCTCACCATCGACCACTGTGACCACTGACAATTCTCTGATCAGATGGGGAGGGCATTTTTAGGGAAGAACAACCCAAGGCACATGGACCGAACAAGAGACACATCTATATAGCAGTGTCCTGGAGATGAGAGCGGAATTCTTGGCATTGCAGTACTTGCAGAACTCTCTCCCTCTGGGGACAATTGCGATTCAGATGGACAACATGTCAGTGTCTGGTATATTAACAAACAAGGTGGAACCAGGTCCTATCCCCTTTTCTTGAGAGGCCCTATGAGTGTGGCAGTGGGCTACCTCCACCCAGGGCTTTCTGATAGCAGCGCACATCCTGGGGAAATCCAGCCTGATAGCAGACCAACTGAGCAAGGCAATCTTGTTGCCTCATGAGTGGTCCCTCAAAGAAGAAATAGCGGAACGAATATTCTGCAGATGGGGCCAGCCTTGCAATTTCTTTGCATCCCCCATGAACACAAAATGCAGAAGCTATTTTGCCCTAATCGCCCCTCCGGGAGATGCCCCAAGGGACGCACTCATACACGATTGAGCCTTGGATTCTAAACCCAGTTCCAGACCTCCTGATGCACTCATCAGGGGCTCTTCATCCCTCCCTTCAGTCCCTGAAATTGACAGCTTGGTTGTTCCAATTCCCAACATAGCCAGGTTCCATAACCTCTCAATTGAAACACAACATATTTTAATATCTTCTCATAAATCATCTACTAGGAAATTATACCTCAGCAAACGGACTTCTCAAAATAACATTGACCCTTACCTTGCCCCTATTTTCTCCATACTAGAGTTTTTGACTGTGCTTTTCAACAAGGGAGGGGCTGCAGTCGCCATCAATGTGCAGCTTGCTGCGATCTCTAATTTTCATCTTGGTACTGAAGGCATTAATGTAATGACACACAAGCTATCCAAAGCTTTTCTCAAAGGGACCGTCCACCTGAGACCACCCGTTAAATCCACTTATACACCTTGGAATCTAAATTTTATGCATTCAAGCATCATTCTTCCTCCGTTTCTTCAAGTGATTTGAAATTTTTGTCTTGGAAGTCTGTCTTTTTAGTAGCCATCACATCTGCCTGAAGAGTTTCAGAGCTACAGGCCTTGTCTATAAACCCCCCCCCCCCCCGTATCTGATTTTTCATTCTGATAGAGTTTCAGTACGAATGAATCCTTCATTCTTACCTAAAGTTTGTACTGAAGCTAACCTTAACCAAACCATATAATTACCGTTTTTTTTTTCCCCCAAACACATCAATAACTTGGAGTACATGCTGCACAAACTTGATGTTCACAGGCAACTTCGATTTTACCTAGATAGAACCACAAAATTTAGAAGATCTGAAAAAACTTTTTGTTTCCTTTTCAGACTCCAGAAAAGGTAGATCTGTGGCAAAAACCACTCTGTCAAAATGGTTATCTGATTGCATCACCTTCACTTACTCAGCTGCCAGTATACCTCTGCAACACAAAATAAAGGCTCATTCAACCAGATCTATTTCCACATCTTTAGCCTTTACTGCCAAGCAACCAATAGATAGTATTTATGCAGCAGCCACTTGGTCAAAGCCTCATACTTTTATCACTCATTACAAAGTCGATAGGGCCTTCAGGGACAGGGCTTCCTTTGGTTTCACTGTCCTGAGAAACATACTCCCGTGAGCCACCCGAGAAAGGACGCAACCCATCAGTAAGAATGAACAGTGAGATAGAACAACTTCACATAAAGAAGTTATGTACTCGCCATAATGTTCCATGTGATTTGTTCATCTCGCCTTTGTTCTTACATCCCACCCTCCAACCCCCTCCAGGCTTTTTTGAGGACTGAGATTCATGTTATATCATGGTTGCTTTCTTTTCTATGGTTTCCTTACCTAAAATAGGGATAGAATGGCATATGGTATTGTTAGAGGCAGCAAACAAGATCTGAGGTAACACAAGGTGCATCATGGGATAGTGACTTGGCCTCGAGCAGTCTGAAGACCTCAAGCTTTGTAGTTGGCCAACTCGGCTCCGAACCCATCTGTAAGAATGAAGGTGAGATGAACAACTCACATAGAATGTTATGGTGAGTACATGTTATGGTGAGTACATAACTTCTTTTTTTTTTTAAGTGTCACTTACCTTCCTTTTCTTGTCCTTTAGAATAGCAATAAGCCTTCAGAATTTACTTCCAAATTCAGAAGGACATGACAAGTGTGTATACTGCTTGTGACCTTTGCATTTGGACATCTGCTTCATCTGAGATGCCTTTGGTCAACAGGCCATAAATGAAAGAAGAAACAGTTTTATTTTGAAGTGGCTTCTTCATCCATCTACAGGAATAAAACACCCTTCTGGATCAAGGAAATCTACTGTTGCTGCTCCCCCCTCCCCCTTCTTCATTGGTAAAGGTGTTTGACAAATCTGAAACAGAAACAAAGGGATTCAGACAAGGAAAAAGAAAAATCAAATTCTGCTATGAAAAAGTTGCTGTATCTGACACCTTCATCTGTTTCCACACCTAAAATGTCTAGACTTTGAGCCAGTGCTGTCTTTGGACCCTATAGTCATTGGACCACATATGCCTCCTAGATTCTCCCTGGATCCTATATCCCCTAGGCTCTGGTCTCCAGTCTTACAGGACAGACCTTGTTATTACTCTAGACCACTGTCCTCTACTTTTTCTATTAAGTCAGCTATGTCTACTCAGAGCCTCAATGAAGCTGATATAAACAGGATGGTGGAGATTCTTTCAGACCCAAATCCAATTGGGGACCTTCTGGCTCAGGCTGTTGTCAGATTTGGAGGAACTACTTCTTCCCCCTCACTCCTTAATGGCTCATTCTCCAATACAGTCCCTTGGATCGGTGCCTTTGGATCTCATCCAGGGCAGATCTGTATCAAAATAAAGTTTTCATACTATCTCTACTTCAAGGCATTCTCTAACAAAGTCTAGTCCGACCCTGTTGCCTGGGAGTCAAGGTGTCGGCATCTACTTTGACAGGGCAGGATCAGATCCAAGGTCTTTGGACCCTTTACTCCTGCTAGGAGCTTTGATGCTTGATAGTTTGTCTCCAGTGTCAGGCTTGGATGCCAGCCTGATGGTATCTAGGATTGAGCCACCTCTGGGCTTTTCAACTTCTATAGTGAAGCTCCCTGGATCCATGTTGAGCTCAGTGTTCGAAGCTTTCTTTCATCTTCGAGAGAAGTTTACCCTTTCAGAATCTGATCCCACCCTCCCCCATAGGAGGAGGATTTCCCAGGGTCTGCAGCCTACTCTTGTCACAATTTCTGTGAGTTTTAAGTCAATTCTCCTGGGGAGACTATTATCTTAGGAGTCCTCTCCTGAACAATCCACAGAAGAGGTACACAAGAAGCACAAGTGAAAAAGGAAGCACTTAGATTCCCCTGAGGAATCCCCTACCAGTGACACTGACTTTGAGGAAGGAGAAGGTTTTCCCAGAGCTCCTCCATTGAAGATATCTAATTTGGAGAGATTCGCAAACTTTTCAGACAGAAAGGGGGGATGGTCCACCCTTGTACCTTCTGAAAAGTCCGTTTTTCTTGAAGCTTTTGGTTCTGGCCTTTGTATTTCTTCTGTAGTTCCCCACGGCCAATGAGATGCTAGACCTGATCCCCTCCTGGACATGGAAGGAACCGTATACAGCACAGCATATTTGAAAAAAGCATACAAATTTCTAGTTCCTAAAGACCATCCCCATAGGAGCAAGGGACCTATGGTAGTGGCACAGCCACTAAGAAGGAATTTGCAGAAGAAAGTTCCTCCATCCATTTACCAAATAGGGAATCGGGTGCATTGGACAGATCTAGGAAACATGTTTACACCTCATCTGCTTTTTCAGTGAGGGTGCTTAATTACTTGGCATATGTTACTTGTTTCCACAGGGATTTGACAAAGGGAATCCTCAAATTTCTCCCAGGGGTCTTGTCTGTGGATCAAAGAAATCGATTGATTTACAGTTGGATACCCTACATTCCTTATCTATTGTCTCTGTGTACCTTATTTCTAAAGTCACAGAAGGTGCATCTAGAGCAGCTGGCACAGGTATTTCCATAAGGCATGCCTGGATGCGGTTACGTGATCTTGCAGAACATTTCAAGGTGTCCTTCATCGATGCCCAGTACGATGGCTCAACCCTGTTTGGTCCTAAGGTTAAGGAGACAATCTCAAGAAGTGAGAAGGAAGGTAAATTCCTGTCTGCCGTAGGGATAAAATTCTCCACCCCTCAAAGGACCTTCTGCAGAAACCAGAAGAAAGAAGAGAGAATTTGATTTCATAAATCCAAGGGTTTTGTATCTGATACTGTGGGAGAAAGAGCTCCCCAAGGTAGAGGGGTAAACTCTTATAATAGATGTCACTCAAGGGGCAGAGGTGGCCCACAAAACCAGGGCTTCAGAGGTCCTTTTTCATTGAAGCTTTTTCAGCGTTTCTGAATGGTTGCCCAGCTGTCACATTCTGGAGACAGTTTGTGGGGCGTTTGTCCCTGCACCCAGCAACCTAGACTTTTGTCACGCAGGACAAATTGGTGAAAACAATCATTACCTGAGGCTATTTAATTCCCTTCCATACTCTTCCTCTCTGCCCAAAAAGAATTCCTGATGTTCTACCCTCACAAAGGGAAGAAGCCACTTCAGAAATAAGTAAGCTTTTAAGAAACTGAGTCATCCAAGAGGTCCCTCCACAGCAAAGAGGATCTGGAATTTACTCAGGATTCTTTTTAGTGTAAAAAAACCTGGAACCTAAGGCCAATTTTGGACCTAACTGAAACAACACTTGAGCCAAAAACGTTTGTTCAAACAGCTAAGCACTTTTGTCCTTTAAGAATATGGACATCATCTGAGTTACAAAAGCAATAAAACAAGTAATTTAAATACAAAAGTCAAGCAACACAACATAACAGAATAATGACCCATGCTTAAATAAACAGTTACAACTTTCTAGGTCTTGTATCCTTAAAAAAAACAGTGTTAATAACTTCATTCAAACCTGGAAATTTATCAGCCCCCAACTTCATTTGTTGTGAACCTTCTTTCTGCTCTATATTATTTTTATAATCAACCCTCTACTGCTTTTATTAACAAATTGTAAGCCATGAAACATACATTTCTTATGTTCAGAAAACAGAGCTAAATGTTTATACAGAGTATTATCAGTGTTGGCATTCTTAATGTCATAATTGCATTCAGAAAGCGTTTATGAAACTTTCTAGATGTCATGCCTACATAGAAAGCAGCACACCCTTGACAAGTGGCAGCATAGGCAAGACCTTCAGTAGAACAAGTAAATCTCATATTAGCATAAAAAATAAGTTGTAGATGTTCAGAAATAATAAACTTAGTGTTACTCATAAACCAACATGCCACACAGGTTCAGTAAGCAAAAGTACCAAACTCTTTATTGGTGCCACTAACATGAATATAAAAATTATTGCTATCCAAAATATTTTTCAAACTATTATTCTTCTTAAATACTACCTTAGGTTTTTCTCCATCTATCTTAAATAATTCTGGGTTACTTCTAATAATATTCCAATTATCAACCAAAATAGATTTAAAAAAACATTATCCAGCCTTATCTTGGCGCCGTGGTACAGTGATAGCATTGTTGCCTCACAGCAAGAGGTTCTCCTGTTCGATTCCCGGCTGGAGTGCCTTCTGTATGGAGTCTGCATTTCCTCGCTGTGGTCGAGTGGCCTCCTGAAAGACATGCGTAAATAGGTGTACCTTCGCTGAAGGTTGGGCGTCGGGCTGGCTACTCGGCACCATAAAAAATCTACTGCCAATCAGTACCGGACCAGAGTTCTGCTGTGGCGACCCCTAACCGGGAAAACCGAAATGACAAACAATTATCCACCCTTATCTAAAATCTTCTACTTAATATTTTGTTTGATGAGCTTCTTAAGATTATCATCAATGGTAAGTATAGATGCTCTAATAAATGGGTTCTTCGAATATTGTCCTTGATATGATGTGGATGATTATTATAGTGACATTCATTTAATATCCCAGCAGACTACCCCTAATAAAATGTGACATCCAGCTAAAATCCCACCGGGCTGCCAATAATAAATGTGACGTCTCCCACTTAAAACCTGGGGTCAGTAATTAAGGAGCTTCAATCCTCACCACTGACTCCAGTGTGTGAGCATCACTGAAAACACCAGAGCACACAAAATTCCACAATTTCCCTTAAGAGCACAACAGGAACATGCTCTGTTTTCTTGGGACTGGGCTATAAAACTGTGTTCACCCCAAATGCAATCCCTTATCATACACTTCAGAGCAATGTGTTCCAGTTTAAGACCTCTGACTCACACTGAAAATAAAGTTAAATCTCACACACACAAACTCTTATGGGAAGTCTGATACAGATTTCCAGCTGTGTCCCCTCCCCAATACAAATGGTAAACACTGCCACCAGAGTCAGACAGGTCTAAACACCCTTCAAAGAGTGATTAGTTTATTAAACATTAAATATCAAAATAAATGATAGGTATGACCAGAAGCAGCCAGACATTCGAGATGACCTGGGGAGTATCAAATGGGTATAAAATACTCTCTAATCTCTAAAGAACACACTGATTGTCCAGCCACAATGTAAAATAATGAAAAACATTTAATAAGTAAAATGATTATAAGAATGTAAATCAATAACTTTCAATAAACAGCAGAATTCAGTCACCAGAAGTATACATTGAAACTGTAGGATAGATGTCCCTCATCTTAGAAAACCTCTTATCTAAATAACTAAACTTTCCTAATCTAACTAGAGAATACTGTCCCTGATCTAATCTAAAATGTAACAGCAAGGCAAAGACAGAGTTAGAGTTTTTGGTGAGTCCTTTTCGGGTATATACTGCACAGCACTGTAAATGATTGCATCTCTTCACTAACTGCTCAGCACTGTAAATGACTGCATCTCTTCATTAACTGCTCTTCAACTGACTTATTAAAAAAAAATAAGTCAGCTGTTTGTAAAAGTTCTTTTTCCTGTCAATCAGCTGTTCAAATAATCACCTAGCAACCAGAAACATTCTAATGACATCACCCACTATCTAACCGATTCTCCACAGACAATTTGTACTTTAGAAACTCCCTCACAAACGTGTGCAATTAGAAGTGTATCAAAACACTGACAGATTCTTTAAAAATTTTGTATAAACAGAAATACTCAACACTTCAAAAACTTGCAGTTTCACAAATTGACATGCTGGCATACAATACGAGTTAATCTGAGTATATACACAAATCTCCTACCAGACATAGGTTCATAGGTAGGTACTCTGCTATCGGCCCAAGGGCCTAAGTAAGCCTGCCAACAAGGTTCTCTGGCTTACGCCATCCAAGAAAGTTATTTTCATATGCCCCTGTCGAGCAGAGCCATAGAAGTGATCCCCGGGTTGTATTTCCTATTTCCCATCCACTTAGCAAGATTTTTCTTGGAGAGTGCTAATGAGGAACTTTGCTTGACATAGATGGGTAGCTAGTTCCAGAGTATGGGAAGTCTCTGGGACAGGAATCTATCCCTCCAGCATGTCCTGTTTATTGTGGTGACAAAGTTTAGGTCCCTAGAGAATGTAGCTTAGAGGGATTGGGATTTCTTTAGGTGTAGCATGTCCAACAGCTCTGGGTTTGACATAGCTTTATATGTTAGGCAGAGATCACCTCGGAGTAGGCGATATGCTACGGAGTAAAGCTGGAGTTTTTTGAGATGGTCAGTGTAGGGCATCTGTTTTAGTCCAGTAATCCTCTTAGTGAGGTACTTCTGTGGCCTTTCTAGCTGCTTCAGATGTCTTGTGAGGTACATTCCAAAATGGGCGTTGTACTCTATAATGGGTCTAATGAGTGTTGAGTAGAGGGGAACAATGACCTCTTTTTTTCCTAGATTAGGACCGTTTTGTGATGAGGTGTGCCATGTAGAAGGATTTCCTGACTACTGTGGCGATGTGATTATCAAAGGAAAGACTACTGTCCACCTGCTCTAAGTCTTTAACAAGAGGTGTAATGCCCAACGAATAACCAAACTGTCCTAATGGAAACAAAGTGACCATTTCTATTGAACTATCTGAGTTCTTGTGACAATTCCAAATTAGAAACATTTTGCACCTAAGCTACTTGACCAAGTTTTTGAAGCAAACAAAATTCCAGATCTTCATTGTTCAGTCCATTCTTCCCTTACTGAAAGAGAACGACTGGCTGCACTTGATAAATTTTCTGGATATATACTACCACATAAAAACAGACAGATGCTCCAGGAAGTACCTTCGCTTCTGGCTGGGAGCCAGTCATTTCCAGTTTAGAGTTCTGCCCTTTGGTCTCACCACAGCCTTCTGGGTGTTTACCAAATGTATGGTAGTATGGTAGTAGTAGCAGTTTGCCTACGACTACAGGGTTTCTGAGTATTCCCGTATCTGAACTACTGGCTCATCACTGCCCCTAACAGGAATCTACTTGTTCAAGCCAAAGACACTGTGCTCCAATTGTGCATAGGCTTGGAGATTTCAGTGAATCTAATAAAATCCAAGTCATACCCAGTTCAGTCACTGCAGTTCATCTGAACACTTCTGGATACACAACTTCATATAGCAAAGCTCCCACAGACTAGAGTTACATCTCTTCACCAGCAAGCCCAGGAAGTCTTATCCCACCAGAAACCACCAGCAAAGCTAATTCTTCACCTTCTGGGCTCCATGCCAGCCTGTATCACACTACTGTCCCTAGCCAGATTGTACATACGGGTACTTCAGCGTACTCTGGTGGTTCACTGGTCAGTCAGGAAAATGACTATGTCCTTTTGAGTGCCGCTAAAGTATATTTGCAAAACATGCATACAGTGGTGGCTAAAATCTCTGCTTGTTATACAGGGATGTCCTTTCATTCTTCATTCCTGCCAAGCCACAGTGATCAACGACGCTTCCCAAATGGGATGGGAGAGGCATTACTTGGGAAAGACAGTCCAAGGCACATGGTTCCAAACAGAAGCCAATCTTCATACTAATATATTGGAGATGAGAGCAGTTATCCTAACATTGCAGGCTTTTCAGAACTCTTCCCCTTAGTTGTGATTTGTGTTCAAACAGACAAGATAGCAGTTGTTTCCTACATTAACAAACAGGGAGGAACCAGATTGTATATGTTGTGTCGAGAAACCATGCATGTGTGACAGTGGTTGATATACATTGTTATTAGAAAGCGGTGAGAAGATATCTGGGGAAATCCAGTATACTGACTGAGAGATTGATCAGGTCTGTTCTACTCCTTCATGAGTCATCTCTTGAGCCATTCTAATCAAGTGGATTTTCAAGGTCAACCTTGTTGCCTCTCCCCACAACACCAACTGCAACAGGTTCTTCACTCTATAATTCCCTGAGAATAGGGAGTCACACAGGGACACTGTGTCACACCTTTGGCCCCAGGGAATCCTTTATGCCTTTCCTCCAATGCCCCTGATTCTACAGAAACATCTGCAATGAAGGTCACAGTCCATCTCTCTAGCCCCTTATTGGCCTCAAAAAATGTGGTTTCTCTTACTCTGGAATCATCTAGTCTATTCTTCCTGGGTGCTGGGCTCAGACCTTAATCTTTCTTATCCATCTGTTTGATGTTTTCTAGCATCCTTCATGTGGCTTATTGTAGTTTTTTTACTCTTTCAGTTCTCTGGCCAGTGCAGTAGCATCTGGTACTTGTACACAGAGTATAGCATGTATGAGGCTTTCTTCCTCTAAGCTTCAGAATGCTGTCTTTGAAAAACCTTTTTGGAGGCAATTTCTTATTCAGTCTTCTCAAGAGATGATTGAAGCCTGCATAAGATAAAAGTGGGCATTGACCACTATTGAGGGTCTTTACAAGGGGCCACGTTCTGCTTCCATAATTTCCCATCCCAAGAAGAAGAAACTGTATTCAGCAAATGTGAAGGACATGTAAGTAACAAGAAATGCGTCATCCTTTAGCTCTTCATGTAAAGCCTCCTAGTGGGCCTTCGCAGGAGACATTTCAGCAATCCTTACACTTCTTTATGGCAGAATTTACTCCAGCTTGGCAGACCATAACCAGCGAAGATTGTATTCTGGATGTTGTCAAAATGGCTATGTTTTGTAGCTCCTGCAGTTTTCTCTTGAAAGAGCTCCCTTGATTTACTAGAAGGTAATCATGAAGCCCCTGAAATAGGCTCTGACATTGTTGATCAGAGAAGCTGTAGTGTTTTGTTTTGTAACTTTGGAAAGTCAGAGAATTCCTTATGTTTCCTCTTTTTCTGAAGTGGCAATGAATTTTCCTTCCCTTTCTAGAACTCCGCTGTCTTGCTCTTATATGGTGCCTTGATGAATACTTTCTGGCACTTCATTGCCAAGAATCTGTGTATGAAGTTCTTTTGTTTTCATCCAAGAATGCATTAATTTCAGTATGAGGTGCTACTTGTTTAGTTTGTCCTCATTGTAGCAGACGTCTTGCAGGGTGAAAAGACTCCTAAAGGTTTCTGTAGAACAGAGGTACCTTTAAAAAGCATTTTCAGATGTAAGCATGTGCATGTAAATAGTGAGCACGTGCAGGCAGGAGTGCCATTTTTAAAGAACGAGCTCGAGTGTTAACATGTATGAGAGTGGTAGTCAGTCTGTTTATAAGTTTAAGTTACAAAGCCTCATTCCTGATCTGTTTGTGTGTAATAAAGCTGCTTGAATTGAACCCACAACCGCTCGTTTGTTTTATCCTGAATGGACGAACGACATGGTGTCAGAACCGGGATTGAGAGCAACTTCAAGCCATGAGTTGCAGAGTTGAAGGTGAAGGCATATTGAGCTGGTTGAGTGAAACGGAGCTTAGACAAACAAAAAGGGCCAGAAACAAACTCAAGGTAACAAAAAACGTGCACAATTTATTTATTTGGCAAAGAAAATGAAATGGAGCATTTGTGAGGCACAAACCACATTATCAATCAAGCAATTAGCACAAAACGTATTATTAGTCAAACAAAAGGCACAAAACACATTATTAATTAAACAAAATGTTTGAAACCACAGTATTTGATAAAACTAGCAGATATATTCATATGGGGCTCAGAATTACCTTTGGTTTGTATAATAAGCATGTTAAAGTAAAATGAGCACCACAAAAGTATAATGAGCATGATCAGAGATTAAAAGGGCATAAAGAGTATGATAAAAGAGCAAAATTAAGCCTAAGGAGCAAGGCAACTGCATGTTTTTAGTAGAAGACCGTGTTTTGGGCATAAATTACTATTTTGCATTGTCCAAAGCCATTCAAAGCATAACTAGAGTTGTTCAAAGTATCTCAGTGAGTGCAAAGCATTTGCAGTGTGTGTGCTTTATTACAGTGTAGTTATTTCAAATAGTTTGCTATGTGCAAATTACAGTAATATTGCAAAGTGCAGTCAAAGTACAGCCATTCCGAAAAGTTTCTTGTTCTATGCGCATTTATTCGCAGTGCCACCATTTTAAAGTGTTTCTTACACTGTGCAGATTTATTTCGCAAAGTACAGCCATTTTGAAAGGTTCCTGTGCTGTATACAGTTTTTTTGTAAAGTGCATTCATTTTGAAATGTTTCTTACTCTGAGATTTTTCTGCCGTGTACAGTTTATTTGTAGAGTACAGTCATTTTGAAGTATTTCTTACACTGATAAGAAGTGGCTTCATAAAGTGCAATGATTTTAAAGTGTTCTTGTGCTACGGAGACTGGTTTGGCAAAGTGCAGTTATTTCAGAGTCTCTTGTGCTATTGGGCATAATTACACGTTCTAGCATATTTATGTGTGTATGTTCGTACATAATTTCAAGCACCTTCACTACTGCGTGTTGATATGGCAGAGGCATTTTGCAGACCCAGTCCACTTGTGTTTGATCATAGTGTTGCAGAGAACTGGAGAGTATTTGAGCAGGAATACTATATTTTCATACAAGCAGCTTTTTCTGACAAAGATGCATGTACAAGGGCATTCATTTTGCTCAACTTAGCTGGGGTCCAAGGCCATTGAAAGGGAGCGTTCATTTGTGTATGCACCAGAAATATATGCAGGAGAAGAGGAAAACTGACATATTGTAGTACCGGCTGAATCAAGGGAGGAATCTGAGTGCTTGAAATGTAAATTTAGAGAGATGTGCAACCCCCAGACAAATGTTACAGTAGACAGGCACTTATTTTGTACAAGAGACCAAAAGCCAAGTGAAACTTTTGCAGCTTATATCATTGACTTCAGAAATGAGGCTAAAACATACAGATTTGGTGACTTGAAAGCTGAGTTAATAAAGGACAGGCGTGTGTGTGGTGTTAATAATGCTGCAGTGAGAAAGATTTTGCTTCTTGCCAGTGATTTAACGTTGAGCAAAGCCGTAGAGATTTGTGAAATCCATGAGCTCACATAAAGGCACACAAGTATGCTTGCAAGTGATAAGAGCATGGTTTCAGCAGCCTCTAGAGCAAACATAGACAGCATGCAACATATGTGGCAAGCAGAAGCAGGCCTAAGCAAATGGCAACTGCAACCCCTGCAGGTCTACCTGGGAAACCCCATAACTTTCTAGCAGGTTCCAAGACCAGCTCAGTAAAAAGGACATGCTCCGTACAGTATAATGGTGAGTCAGCAAGATCCAGGTCGAGTCTTCTTGCTAAGCAAGAAACTAATAATTCCAGCGACACACACAGCAGTTCAGTACTATTTAGACACCAACCAAGACCAATGAAAATTTAAAAATCTAAAGATTTATTGATTGTCACAGTCAGCATTACTTAGTGTTGGTAGACTTTTATTCAAACTAGTTTGAAATTGATTTGCTACCTAACCTAACATCCAGTGCTGTTATTACGAAGATGAAACGTAATTTCTCAGTTCGTGGTAGTCTGCACAAAGTTATTTCTGACAACAGCACCCAGTTTACCAGTCAGTTGTTTCAGAAATTTGCAAAAGAGTGGGACTTTATCCATGTTACTAGTAGTCCTGAATACCTACAGTCAAAAGGCCTTGCTGAACGTGCAGTACAGAGTGCAAAGCAATTACTGGAGAGGTCAAAGTGGGGCAATACCAATATCTTCTTGAATTTACTTAATCTCAGAAATATACCTCATGACAACCGACTTGGCTTGCCTGCTCAGAGATTTCTATCTAGGCAAACCAGAACAACCTTGTCTATCAGTTCTAGTTTGTTGGTGCCTAATGTTAAAAACAAGAAAGCAATCAAAGCCCAACTTTTTAAGAAGTGTTCATTTCAGAAGTCCAGCTGTGATAAAACGAGCAGATTTCTTTGTCTGTTGAAAGGAGGAGAGACACGGAGGATGCAAACGGCGAAAGGCTTTGTTCAAATTGGTCAAGGGAGAAGTAGATGTGCTGAGCCGAGATCTACTTAGTGGAATCTGAGGATATAGAATGCAGGAGAAACTGCAGGAATCTTTTTCCTGTATCAGAAACAATATCGCAGCATTGTACTTGCGATACAGACTCTAGATCTCAGAGCAACCCTGAAAATGTTTGTACTGAAGAACATCTCCGTATCCATTCCCATTCCTGATGATGTCCCAGATGTCCCCAAAGTTGAACATTCCTTGAATGCCGTCCCCGTTGCTAGGCCCAATTCTGACTTTGATGTTACACGATCAGGTTGTATTTCTAAGCCTAGTGCAAAATACACAGCAACCTGGACATAATTGTTTTATGTATGTCTAATTTTGTATGAATGCATGTCAAAGAATTAGTTTTGTATAATTGCATGTCAAAAGATAATTTCTGTGTATTGCATGTCATAGAATAATGTCATTTAGTATATGATTCACTTCTCAAAGAGGGAGGATGTCGAACAGTGTGTGTGTATGTACCTTTAAGAAACATTTCCAGATATAAACACGTGCATATAAATAGTGAGCAAGTGCAGGCAGCAGTGCCGTTGTGAGCGAACAGCCAGAGTGTTAACATTTATGAGTGTGGTAGTCAGTCTGTTTGTAAATTTATTTAAGTTTAAGTTACAAAGCTTCATTCCTGATGTGTTTGTGTGTAACAAAGCTGCTTGAACTGAACCCACAACCACTTGTCTATTTTATCCTGACTGGATTAGTGACGGTTTGTTTGATTGACTGGCAATTGATGACCTCTTTAAAGGACATCCTAGCATGTGCTGTAGTTGATTTTTTCTGTATTTATATTCCCATTGGAGTCATGTCAGCTGGCAGATGCCCTGTCTACATCCATCTTGAAGGATTTCCTTCATAAGAGCAGAACTGCATGTTCTTCACGGCTAACCATTTATGCCTGCAGAACAGGCCTGAAGAGGCCATAGCTTTTACCTCTTGGGTCAAGAGAAACAGGTGATTGTATGAGCTTGCACCTGTCTGTCTCTAATGGATTTTATGATAGGTGCTATTCTAGCAGTGACCAATTTCTTTCACTCACCTCTGTTTAATATTACTGCTTCAGTAAGCAATGAAGTACTAATGGCTACTATGGATTTTCTGATGGTGTCAGACCATTGACACTTTGTGATTGGTGAGAGAACCATCCACCACTCTTAGTGGGAGCAATTTGCCTTCCAGTTGAACCCTTAGCAGATTCTGACCAAGTATGCCTTGTTGAAGAGTTGGGGAGCAAACATGAGCTTCTACCTCGTACAAAGCATGTGGTATCCCCCCCCACCCCCAAAAGTAAACACATTATACACAGTTTCTAAAAATAGCTAAGAAATCAATCTTACTTGACTGGTTAATGGGGCTTATTTAGTTTCATCGGTTCATAGGCTGGTACTAGGCTATCGGCCCTAGGGCCTATACAAGCCTAGCCATAACAATTCCCTGGCTATTTCTTCCCACAGTAGTAGTAAATTACAATTACCATTAAAAAAGATCTGTTCAGCAGACAGCTTTAAGTGTTTAAACTTAAAAGAGGCCTCTAGTTCCACATATTATTAATTTAAAAGAAAATCAAATGCAGTTACAGTTGTTTAATGTCAGATCCACTCACCTTAAGGATCATTGATCATATCATGCCCTGTACAGACATACCCACACCTTGAGTTGACATTATTTCCTGTAAAAGCACCCTTGAACTTTCACCAGTACCTAGCTGCACACAGGACAACTAGTTTGCAGTGGTTAGCGCTGCCCCCAGAGTTGCAAATCAGATACTCCTGACACTACTTATATTCTCACTCCAGCTGCCTAATCAATAAAAAAGGATCTGTTGCCATAGATATGAACTTTCCCATGATCTCTGCTGCCAACTTGGTGGATATGGGCATCCTGAGGCAGTCTAGAAATTGCCTCATGTTTATTGACAACCATTTAATTCTCAAACTGATATGGTATGTGAGAGCAGTATTTACACAGTGTCACTGGAGACAAAGCTGCACATAAAAGCACTCCTAATGTCAGTCAGGTTGTCAGTAGTAAATGCGCTGCACCCATTACACACAATTCTGAGCAGACACATAGACCCACATATGCTGAGGCATTTAAATTGTAACCTTTCAAAATCCCAAAGACCTCGTAGATGAAGTACTCAGCAGCCCTGAGTGCACACTTTCAAAACAGCACTTGGAACCTCATCTCATGGAGCCTCTACTTCTAAGCCCATAAGGCAAATCACCACACAGTCCAACAATTCTGGTCATTGGAGACTTCGTTCTGAGACACACTGATGTCCCTGTCACTGGGCTGAGTAAGGTGAAAGTCACGGTCATTTGCTTATCACTGACTAGGATCTGCCACATTATGCATGCACTCAGGTCATTGGACCACAAGTACCAGTATGACTCGGTCATAGTCCGTGTGGGCGGAAAAGGCCTGAGACATAGCCTCCCTAGACTATATGAAGAGAGACATCATGGAGCTCTCAGACTGTGTCTCAGGCTGGTATGAGCCTAACACTGAGCAACATTTTACTATCTCCAAGGATGATGCCACAATACGAACAGAAGATGACCAACTTTAATAATTTGCTTAGTTTCTGGTGTCATTTTGAGTGGGTAGACTATTTGTCAGCATGGAAAGAGATGGTCAACGGACTACTCTGGTTTGCCAGAGATGGTCTGCACCTCTCCCCTCTAAGCTTTCGAATATTTGCTAAAAACATTGCCCTCCCCAATAGTGCCTTTTTAAGGCTGTGCCAAACTGAAAGTACTTCCGACATACCAAATTAAAACCAAGAAAATCTAAAGGTGTTACTGCTCAATGCTAGGAGTCTAAAAACCACTCCCTACAAGCTCTCCTCATCCTAGAATATGCTGATATCTGTGCGGTCAGTGAAACATGGTTTAAGGCTGCGGGGAGCACGCCAACAGTGCAAGGCTGTAATGCCTTCCACACATTTAGACCAACTACTGCACAGACGGAGACTAAAGCTGGAGGTGTCTCTACATCAAAAATAAATATACCTCAAGACTGGTCAAACAGGACAATTCACTTGAGCTTCTCCATATTCAAATCACCACAGGCAAAATCTTGTACCACTTTCTTGCAAGCTATAAGTTCCCCTCTATGACCCAGGAAATCCATAACATGTATTTAAACAAATTGGAAGCACTCACCATCCAACCCAGTACCATATTCATGGGTGAATTTAATTACCCCAGTTTTAACTGGGAATTATATATGGCACCAAACATACCAGGGACATAGATTCCTTGATTTTGCAAACACAAACTCCCTGGACCAGATTGTCAGTGCACCAACCAGGGGTGCAGTCATACTGGATCCAGTATTCACTAATTTTGGAGAGTGCGGCATACCCCCTAGTGTAATGTCTTTTTTGGTAAGGTTAGTTCACAAAATGCTCTCCTTTGAAGTAAAAAGAAAACCTGGAACCCCAGTTAGCCCTGAAATACTCAGGATCTACTCTAAGGCTAACCTCATGCTATTAAGTGATAACCTGGTAAAATTTCAACCTCCATAAACCCTGAGAGCACTGCTGCCTATGCAAAACTGTTCACAGAAACCCTGTGCAAGCATGTTTATAGGTGCATAGAGGCAGCTGTAACCACCAGGAAGAAGTACAGAACTAACTTAAAAAAACAGTCATCAATAGGCTGTATAACAGAAAGAAGAAAATCATGGCAAAAATTAGGAGATGTAGTACCCAGCTTAAATGCTCTTAACATGCTAAACAAGCAGCTCAGAGGACAAAGCCTACCAAAGCCAAATTTACCTCAAATTTGGCCTTCCAGGCTAAGGACAACCAGAAGGCATTCTTTAGCTATTTCTGCAATGTCAAAGGCAGTATGAAATTGTGTGCAGACCTCAGTATTAATAAAGCCACCTATACTGAGCCAGAAGATAGAGAAACCTAATGGTCGACAGATTCAGGTTCAACTTTACTCCTCTCAACCTTCCCTCATGAAATTCCATCAAATATAACTCCCCCTGCTATCACTAAGGAACAGGTCTGTAATACTCTCTTTAAGGCTAAGAACACTGCACCTGTGGGCCCAGACAATATCCCAGCCTTCTAAATAGTATGAAACTTGACCTATCAGGCCCTCTGGAATTGCTGTTTAACTGTAGCCTCCAAACAGGCTTCGTGCCTTATGAATGGGGAACAGCAACAGTCATCCCTCTGCACAAAGGTAGGCCAACTACAAACCCATAAGTTTCTCTCATATGCAAAGCCATGGAAAGAATTATCCTGGAAATGATCAATGAAGACGTAGGAAACCTTCAGGCACTGGATCCAATTCAGTTTGCTTTGGGCAAGGGTAGATCATGCCTACTTAATCTGGTAGACTTCTTTGAGAAGATCACCAACGTAATGGATGAGAGCAGAATGGTTCACACTGCCTTCCTTGACTTGGCCATGGCATTTGACAAAATACCTCACTTAGGCATTGTTGACAGACCCAAGAAGTAAGGTATAAACCCTTATGTCACCCAGTGGATAGCCAGCTGTCTCTCAGACAGGACCCAGGAAGTTAGAAATGGGGAGTCCGCCTTTACAAAGGCATCAGTCACAATTGGAGTCCCCCAGAGATCGGCCCTGGGTCCACTCACCAAAGTCAAAGCCAGTGTTGGTGGCCTCTGACTGACTACATTTGCAGATGATTGCAAATGAGGAGTGGTCATAGATCCCTCACTGATGCAAATTATATCCTTCCATATCACTGTTGCAGTATTCTTTACAAAAGGGATTCCCTGCCAAGGGTAGCTCAACCTCTGGCCAGTATACCAAATCCTTAGAATTTTATAGACTTTGCACGTCACGTGTATGCTCCTTGCTCAAGACGTAAGGCATAAAGGTGATGTATAGATGTACATATCTTAGAACTTCTTAGCCACCAGTCTGAATGCCATAATTTATTGTTTGTCTGAATGCTCCCTCATCTTGCTGATTACTGAGTCATGTTTCAGATAAGTGCCCCATTGGGGTTTCTTCTTATCTTTTTCTTTAATTTTTGTGAGTTTTTGATGTCATGCAGAAAGGGAAAATGTCAGTGTTTGGAGGCAGATTTCCTGTGCAGATCATCACAAATAATGTCTTTTCCATTTGGGTGTTTCTCTCAACCATATGCAATGTTTTATCTGCCAAGCGTTTGTCCCTAAGACCCTACGTAGTCGTCTCTCCTCCTTGTCCATTTACCTGAAGAACCAACATCTTAAATTGTTGGCGCTAGATGCTATGGTAGAATTTTCCCACCCTGAAGGTCAGCTGCCTGCCAAGAAAAAGGTAAAGAAACTTGGGTTGGATTCAGCTGCTGTCCCGCCTCCTCTGAACGTCTCTTTTGAGGCTGGTGAAAGCCCAGAGGATTGCCCTGTTGTTATATCAGATTCCTCTGCAGCGACCCTATCGGAAGCTGTCATGAATCTGACTTTTCACACGTCCTCGGAGGCTCTGCAAACATATGCTCCAGATGTTGAGGGAAGAACCTCAGTTGATTATTTCAGAGGTAAAGAGCGGGACACTGAAGATACTTTTTCGGGAGGAGATTCCTACTACATTGGTTGAGTGTAGGCAAGGGTCTGAACCTCCTAGGATATTTAGAGCAGACATCCCTCTAAAGACAAAACAAAAAAACAAGCATATTTCCCCTGCTGCTGAAGATCCCCAGTGTAAATGGCAAGAATTTACCCAGGGGTTCTTTAATGCACTGATGGCCTTAAAATCTCCCCAAGGAGTTTCTGTGCCTGCTTGCCCTTCATCTATGACACTCAAGAGGCCCAGAGAGCAGGACTCCTTTGAAGAGAATTTGGATTCTGGGGAAGAATCTTTGGCATATTCCTCTCAAATCCCTTTTCCCTTGGATTATGGCTCTGAGGATGAAGGTTCTATTAGCACGATTGTCCCTTGGAAGAACTGTCCTTTGGGGATACTGTTTCTCACATGATAGAATATTTTAAATGTAACTGTTCTTAGGTTTCTGACATTCCAAAATGGTATTATGAATTCCTTCAGATAGAATCCCTTAAGCCATCCACTGTACCTCCAGTCTGCCCTACTGGATGCATTTTCAGCAGCCTCTGTGGTCCTGTATTCTCAGCCTTCAGCCCCTAAGAAGCTTGATAGATTTTACAAGGTGTCTGATGAGTGTAAGTTCCTATACAAATGTACTTCTGCTGACCCTTCTTAGTGTCTGTCTCTTCTGCCAAATCCTCTACTGCTAAACTACTTCCTATAGACAAGGATAGTAGAGCTATGGAACAGCTAGACAAAACTATATATACTGCTCTTACCTTGGCTTTTCGGGCTATTAATTACTGGACTTATAATTGTTGGATGCTCCTTTTGATAATAAGCACCTGTTTGATTCCGCTGCTGCTGAGCTGTTTAAGCCCCTTCAGTATAAAGGTAAGGACTTGCAGAAATTGAATCATATTATTGTGTCTCGTATCCCTAAGTTCCAAAGGCGTTATCAATCCAAATCTTTTTCCGCAGACAACCTCACCCTTCTCCCAGTGGTAAGGAGGGTTCTAGGTTCCTCCTGTTAAGTCTACTCAGACTTCTACCTCTCAGAAGCTGCCTTTTCAATACAAGCCAGGTTCTATCCAACAGTTTGCTTCCCGTTTTCTTGAGTCAGGTTCCCTTATTCTTTCGTCTTTTCCTGTTCTTTCCCAATTGGTTAAGGAGTCATTCAAGACTCTTGGGTTCTCTCTCTCATTCGTCAGGGGTACTTCATGGTATGGAAATCCCTTCCTCCTTTTCTGGGCATCCCTCATCCTCCTCAGGAACAGCTTCCTTTCTTCCCAGAAGTGCTTCAGGGCCTTTTGGCACAAGGCATCATTCAAGTTGTTTCCCCTACCCAGGAAGGGAAGGGGGTTTATTCCAGAATGTTTTTGGTCTCCAGGAAGGAAGGCACCTGGAAGACCCATTGTGGACCTTTCTTAGCTCATCACCTTTCTAAAGGTCCCCTTCCTTTCAGATGTTGTCCCTTGTTCCTTCAAACTCCGTTTCCTCCTCTTCACTCCTCCCCAACAGGCTTTCCTAGTCTCCCTGGCCCTCAAGGATGCTTATCTTCACATTCCAATTCATCCCCTTTTTAGGACATTTTTGCTTTTTTTATATCTCTTTCTTGCATTTTCAGTTCTCTGATTTGGCCTTTGACCTTATTACTGCCCCTAGAGTATTTATCAAATGCCTTGCTCCTGTGATTGCTTTTTGCAGAGTGAGAGGGTTTCAGATATTTTCCTATACGA
This sequence comes from Protopterus annectens, assembly GCF_019279795.1. Classification (NCBI taxonomy): domain Eukaryota; kingdom Metazoa; phylum Chordata; order Ceratodontiformes; family Protopteridae; genus Protopterus; species Protopterus annectens. Next base: position 1,050,729,745 of record NC_056739.1, read on the forward strand.
ATGACCTGCTTATTCAGTCTTCCTCCTCTGAGGTCTTGCTTCAGCACCTCCAGTATACTGTTAATTTTTTACAAAGCCTGAGGTTTACAATAAACTTTCAAAAATCAGTCCCGGTTCCTTCTCAGGGTCATGTCTGTCTTGGTTGCAGGATCCAGACCATTCCCATGCTGGCATCCCTGCCTGCTCCCAAGGCTGTTTCTCTAATCACTTTTTTTTTCAATTCCTTCAATCTCTGCTTCAATTACAACCAATGAATTTCTCAGGGCTCTGGGATTCAGGCCTCCACCACTCCTATGCTACCTCTAGACAGACTTCTTATGAGGAAACTGCAGTGGTTCGTAACTTCTGTATGGCTCCAACACTGTCATCCACTAGATTTTCTAGTCTCTTTCCTTACATGCCTCAAACTCTAGCTTCAGTGGTGGATTCCTCAGCTGTCTTTCAACTCGGAGCTTGTTTTCAACCTCCAGTCCCCTCTCAGGAACTTTTTTCAGATGCCTCAAACCAGGGGTGGGGAGACTTCTTCTATTCCCTTAAGGTCTAGGGTCTCTGCTCTTTTCATGCAGAGGTCAGACCACATCAACAAAGGAGATGAGAGCTCTCCTTTACGGTCTTCAGGCCTTTCACTCCCGCTTTCTTCCAGGGCCTGTCAGACTCTTCACGGACAATACCCAGTGATATGGTATATCAGCAAGCAATGGGTGACACAGTCCTACCTTCTTTGCAGACTAGCTGTCCAGTATTGAGCGACTCTTCAGGCTGCCTGCATTCCTTCAGAGCAAAATATAGTGGCAGACCCTGAACAGGTCCAGTACAGACTCATGAATGGACGCTTCGCAGAGAGATGTTTATAGACATTGCCCATTGGTGGGGTACTCCACAGGTAGATCTTTTTGTCTTCCTTTTGAACAGACAGCTTCTTTTTTGCTCCAAAGTCCCAAGATTTCTGGCTTGGAAGGTGGGCGCCCTGTTTTTTCAAAGAAAATGTTTTTCTGTGCCTTCCCTACCCTTCCTCTGATTCTGAGGGTCCTGCTCAAGATAGATCAGGACTCCCCAAAATCTTGTTGGTGACTCACTTTTGGCCCAGACAGCATTGCTTTCCTCTTTTTTCCACCTAGCCAGGGGAAATCATCTTAAGTTACCTTACCTCACAGAGTTGACCTACTCACACAGAACAAGGGGTCTCTGATCCACCCTCACAAGTCCACTCATCAGCTGGCATTGTGGCTGATAGGGTTTTGATCACTTCTAGCTACCTCTTTTCTGAGAATGTGAGTTCTTTAAGTGGCCAAGAAACCAACTACCAGGAAATCATATGTATCCAAATGGAAAAGATTTTGTCTGGTGCCTTGCTCGTAACCAGGATCTATTTTCTGTGTGGGCCCCTCTGCTTCTGTTATTTGTGTGAATTGGTCCATGCTTGTTTAACACATGCTTCTGTTAAGGCTCGTCTCTCAGCTATAAATACTTGTCTGCCATTGACTCCCCCCTCTAGTCTCTAGGTCTCAGGTCAAACAATTTCTTAAAGATGTCTTTTATATGAGGCCTTCCAGGAAGCCTATTCCAGCTTCATGGAACCTTAATTTTGTACTAAAAAAAATTTGACTCTGGTTCCTTTTGAGCCTGCAGCTTCAGCTTCCTTGCAACATTGTACATGGAAGATTGTTCTTCTTTTGGCCCTTACTTCAGCTAAAAAGGTCTCTGAACTCCAGGTTTTTATGGCTGTTCCTCCTTTCTTGTTTTTTTTTTTTCATAAGACAGTGTGTCTCTGTATACTAATCCTTCTTTTATGTCCAAGGTGATTAACGAATTGTCTGTTAATCAGTCTATTAATTGACCTTCCTTTTTTCCTTCTCCACAGTCTGCTAGTCAGAAGGTTCTTCACAACCTGGATTTGCATAGACAGCTCAGATATTATTGGGATAAGACTTGGGCCATTCGCAAATCTGAGCATTTTATTTCTTTTCATCCCAGATCTCTGGGTTTGGTTGTTTCTAAGCAAACTATATCCTCCTGGATCTTTTAAGGCCATTTCTTTTGTTACTCCTTTCATAGAAGATGTCTTTCTACCTCAGGAAAGGCTCATTCTACTACGGCTATTGCTTGCTGTGGTGTTTTTTTCAAAAGATTGGATACCAATTCCATCGTTGAGGCTGCTACTTGGACTTCTGTCCATACTTTCATATTACAAACTGGATGTTGTTTCCAGAGCAAGAGCTGGCTTTGGCAGAACAATCCTACATGGGTTTCTCGTGGGCTCCTCTGTGTATTCCTCCTCCCAGGTTTCCTCTTGAGCTTTTGTGCTCTCCCTTTTGTAACTAGTCCCTTTTGTAAAGAATACTGTAACAGTGGTATAGAGGAACATAGTACAGTTGTGTAAAATCTTACCTTGACAGTAGATGTCCTCTTCAGTGTTGCAGTATTCCATCCCCTCCCTCCTCCCCCTTCTGATTTGCTCTCTTCCTTTTATTTTCCTGGCCTAAAATTCCTTTCCTTTTTCTCCTTCTGGATGCACATGTTCCTGCTAATTCCTTGAACTGTTGTTCCTCCTGGGGCGATTCAGTTCTCAGGTATGTACATTTGTGCTTCACCTTTATGCTCTACGCCTCGTGCAGGGAAGCATACATGTGACATACATCTATAAAATCCTAAGGCTTTGATACACTGGCAAGACGTTTGGCTACCCTTGGCAGGCAATCCTTTTCTGTAAAGAATACTGCAACAGGGAAGAGAAGTACATCTACTGTTATAAGATTTTATACACCTGTCCTTTCTCCAGGAAAGGCTGACACAAACAAATATCTGGTGTCGGAGCCAAGGACTAAAACTAAATGCCAAGAAATCCATAATAGTATCCTTCTGGAAGTCCTCTACCCCTGGTAACTATCAGTGACAACATACCTCTAAAAATTGACCCAATAGTCAAAGAGTTGGGGGAGACACACAGACAGTAATCTAACCTTTGACCATCATGTGTCCGCAGTAGTGAGGAAATCTTTCTATGTTGTGCAAGGTATCGCATCTAGGTCCAAGGAAGTCATTGTTCTAATGTATTCAGCATTTATCAGACCTATCATTGAGTACAGTGCCCCCTTTGGTATGTACCTAACCAGGCATATCCAACAGCTGGAATGTCCACAGAGGTTCTTCACTAATAGTAAACAGGGTGTAAAATATCCTATGCAGACCACCTCAAGGCCCTATTCCTTGTATTCTGTCTCCTACAAGCTATTCAGGGGAGATCTGTGCCTGGCATAAAAAAGCATTGCTAGAGCTCACCCTGATGGACCTCCTGCATATCTGCCAAACAAACAGCACCAAAATGACCCATTCTAAAGACTTGAACATTGCCTGTGATATAAATAGGACCTGTTGGAGAGACAGGTATGTATCCCAGAGACTACCTCTTCTCTGGAACAGGTGGGCACCCTATCTGTATGACACAGAGTTCCTCCCTAAACCAATTCAAGTGTATCTTGAACAGTTGGATGGGGTACAGGAAATTCATCCCTGGTTTGGCACCTGTGTCTCTAATGGACACAGGCAGCCTGTAAATGGTACATCTTCCAGGCGCCTGCTTACACTTATCAAGGTTACCAGAACTTGTTTAATAATTGAGATGCATGGCTAGGCTTAAAAATGTTCTTGCAGTCATTAGGTTCATAGGTGTTTACTAGGCTGAGTTCTTACTTATTGAACCCAAGTGCTACTTATTAGTTTCTGGTCAGAACTGACTTTTTTGGCATGGTGGGGGTGGGGCAATGTCTCCCATTTGCCACATGCAGGATGTTGCATGTTTTATTTTATTTAATTTCAGCATCACAAAGCATCATAGAAATGTAAAATGACTCAAAATCTGAAAAGTTTTGCAGAAGCAGCTTTTGTCCATTTCTTTCAGCTAAATTGCTTTCATCTAATAGGTTATCACTGAATGGACCTAGTTTTGCCGTTGTGGTGTCTTAAGTATTTGTTGCTGTTATTTAGTTTTTTTTTTATTATAATTATTATTATTAATTACTTACCTTGGTACTCATTTGGTTTGTCGTGCTGTGTAAAGGTTTAGAAATAAACTGAAATCCTTTTCTGTATCCTCCACTACTGATCCCTTGTTAAGGCACTTCCCATGTCTGTTTTTATGCTATGTGCTCCTGTGTTGTATGACTGGAAAACTAGAACCATCATTTTTCAGCAAGCAAAAACCTTTTTCATTATGCTGTAACTTTGCTACCCTGCATTCTGCGGTGTACAGTGATTGGTTTATGGTTGTGTGTTTAATAAGCCTGTTCACTCATGACCTTGGCATAGGCTTGCATCTGATATCGATTTGGCTCTCATTCTGAGACTGAAATGTATGCTCCTGGACTCCTGGTGGTAAGTGAGCCATGGGCAGTCCAACATCCTTTCTTTGTGGAAGGAGAGCTGCTTTCCTGCCAGTAGGTCCTCTGGCTGATCTTCCTTTAGCAAGGTAGCTAGACAGACCCAAGTTGCATGTGACATTAACAGGATGCTTTGCATCCTTATCATTGAACGTTCTTAATGACTAGCCTGCAATCTTCCATTCTTTGTATAACTGAAAATTGCTTTTAATTCTTTGCTGCTTGTCTTCCTTCTGTTTTCACCGTGCAATTTTCTGTTCCTTTCCATATTTCAGTTGTTAGGTTTACTATGGCTTTTAAATATAGGCTTCAAACACCTCCCTTGACTCCAGAATGAAACATGTATTTTCATTTTTTCATTGCAGAGGTTGTGAAGTTGCAACATTTAAGGTTTTGCTCTCTTCAGGTTAAAGTTTTTAAATATATGGGAAAGTCTATCATAAATTTGCTCTGGCATTTCATGTAAGAATAGGAAGTTTATTATAATTTCCTACATTTTGAGTACTATAGTTTTAGTAGACACTACAAATCTTGTGCAAGAATGTCATCTGGACTTTGATATGTTTTGTCCTTAGTTCTTCAGCTAATCAAGCAAACAGCAACAATGACTGTGTAGCACTTTTACTGGATGTCATAAAGTCTGCTGTGAGATTTCAGAAGGCCACTTCAGAAGCTTGGATTAAGGTTAGTTGGCTTTTCATTTGTAATTAGTTTTACCATAACCTGTATTTTTTTTCCTTCTGGGTTAGAAAAATAATGATTTATTGTCATCAAAACAAGTCTATTCTTTCTGAACCAAATTTGTGTTTATCAGTGGAGCTCAGATGTATTCTGAATAAGCTGCAAATCTAAAACTGAAGAGAAGACAGCATAAATGAATGGTTTCTTTGCTTAGAATGATTTGTTGTGTGTCATATGCAAGTGAATTTTTGCAGTACTATGAAACTCTGTACTAGAACTGAGTGACTTTAAGCAAGATATGCGCTTTTGGCGTTTCCTGTATATTCAGGTTTTATTAAGATTTTCTTGAGTAGGTTAACTTTTGGGTTTCATATTCTGATGTATACTCTTCTTGGCAACTGTCTGAAATTTCTGCAGCTTTCATGCTTACCTCCTACTAGTGCATATCATGGCATGATGTGCTTGCTAGTTTCTTTCTGCCACTTGTGCAGTTTTGATCTCATTATTAATGTATGTCATTGGAAAGTTCACACATTCATTGGCTCGTTTGCTAATCATAAAACAGTTTAGGACTAGCAGAAATACCATTTTTTGTGTTTGGAAGAAGTGTGCTATGTAAAATACTGCCACAAGTGCCAGCACTACAGTCTGGGTATCTGTAGGAGGAAATGTAAGCAACTTGAGGTCTTCATCACTGCCCAGAAGATGGTGTTTTTTTTAAGGTGACCGATTAATGGAGGAGCAGGAGAGTCCTTACAATCCCAGATCAGAGCTGAACAGAGAAGAAAACAGGGCAGTTGGCCAGGTATTTGTTAAAGCCCTTCCTGTAAAACTCTCTACAAGAGACAGACTCTTATCCATTGCATGCCAGGAGTTCTCCTTCAGAAGATAAGGGATCAGTCTCATGTCTCTCACTAGCTGATGTGAGTGGAAATAGTGTTATTGCTAACAGACCATTTTGGTGAGGGTATTCTTAGTTTTCTGTTTCAACCTACCCATGTTAGTGTCCTGAGCTTGACTATATGTGGCCATCTCATGAGAAGTGATCACTTTCTTCCCTCAGGGAGGGCTTGGTGATTGAGCTCTAGATTGGGAGAGCCTGTTCTTCTGGGCTGCCCCTCATCTCAAATCAAGTAAGGCTTGCACTGGGGCTGAGGAGACTTCTGCAGGTTCCCGAATTCCAGCTGGACCCATGAAGCTAGTGTGTTTTTTGGTCATGTTAATACTGTTCCAAGTCTTATACAATCTTTCCTCCTTGGTGTAGAAGCATTACATTTAGGAATATTATTTGGTACCCGTTCCAAGCCTTTATGTGTTTTTCTCACGAACTGGCATCACCTCTGTTGTGTGCTGCTAAGCACTGGAGTCCTGTTGCCTGACATGAAATACCTATCTGCCTAAACTTTCTTCACCTTATGCATTGGGTATTTGGAAGTCATTCCATGTTAGAGGGTAGGGGTAGTGAAAGGTCTCCTTACCCCTCACTTCATCCCTAAAAAAGTGATGTGTGGATGTTGAGTCCTTGTGTCAGAGACAGACAAGGACAATGAATCCACAGGCTTTCTACAGCGTCTGACAGTCCTCCTTTTAATGAGGCAGGCTTATGAAGTCTTTTAATGAGGCAGGCTTATGAAGTCTATTGTAATCCTGCTTACTGGCTCCAAAAAACGTGTTTATTCCAACCATTTTTCATGTGTTCTTGTACATTCTTCCATAGTCCCACATATTTTAATTATTTCTGAGTGCATCTAGTCTCTTTTTTTTTTCTTGATTACTAGAATGCAGTTCCTGCATTGATGCTTCTTGTAGGTTTGCTTCCCGCTGATCAGAATTGAGATTCTTCTCATCCAGATCATTTTTTTGCTCTTTTTCTACTTGATTTTTCCTGGGATATTTTTCTTTGTTGAAGTTCAAACAGTGTATCTAGTAGCCAGTAACCAAATTTCCTCCAAATTTAAAACTTTTATTGGCCTTTTAACCCTTTCACAGTTTTCACTTTTGGAGTGCTTTAATTACTGTGCATCAAAGTTTGCCACCATCTTCAAATTTTTCATTCAACTGCTTATTCCCTGGGTCCCCCTGAGGATGGTTTAGACTGGACTTTAAATGTCAATGTCTGGAGTTTCTGCATCCAGAAGGAAGAGGTGCTACTCTGTTGTGGAAGCAGAAAATAGCCAAGAAAGTGAAGGGGGCAAATTAGATTATTTCTCACAGATGTCATCTTGTCCTGGTTTTGATTCTTGATACTGAGTGCAATATCTCCTGTGGCTCACTCTTTCAGAAATTCTCATTTGTCAAGACCTTTTCCAGAATGAAGCAATTCTTCAAATGGGAAGGCCGAGAGGCCAGAGAAGCACAAAAAGATAGTTTGAACTTTAGGGCCTGGGTGAAAAGCAGTGGTTATTCCTTCTTGTTAGGAGCTTTAGAAGAGGCTTTAATAGCAGGCTGTTAGGAACCCAACTCAGCCCCTTGCACTCACATTTGTAAACTCACTAACACATGTGCACACACACACATGCACAAAAAAAAAAGAAAATTAGATTTTACAAGTGCACGACAGTCATATTCAAAGAGGAATCTTATGGCAGACCCAAATGGTGTCCAATCTGGTTCTTGCTCCTAGCACACTTTCAGTGATGAGGAAAACCAGTTGTTGAACAGATTTGGAAGGAAGGTCTGAATATATGCTATCCTATCCTTCAGAGCCATTGACTCTGACACCATCTACCAGGTTCCTGATGGCTGTCCTGGACCATCTATCAGGGAAAACTGGAGTGGAGCCGAATGGAGTGGATCTGAAGGCAGAATTATTAACATGTTACCCAGACAACTACTCAGGTAGCAAATTACTCCATTTTAATTTTTCCAAGTCTTTTGAGTTTCTAATACTATAAAGGGAATAGATCACATTCCTAAGTCGGGGTACAATTAGAGTTCATGAAATTAGTATTGTTTCAGTCTTTGTTTGCCAGGGGTGCTTTTCTCAGCACCCGCAATGTGCACAGAATTACTACCTCCTGTATGTTATATGAGGTTATATGTACTGGTAACATTTCTTAGTACAACTGTAAAATCTTTTGTTATTAGACCCAATGCTTCTGCTACTACTATATTCCACACTGCTCTCATTTCTGCCTGCAAATTCTGATATTTTATGACTTTGTATCTCTCTTTGTATGTAAGACACTGTAATAACTGAATGTAGAAATTTCAGTGATCAGTGCTACATTGTCTTTTATTTCATGGACTACTATATGTTTTTTTTAATCTATTTTTTGAACCATTGGTAATGGGTAATCCCATGTGATATACAGTTCATCATTCTCTATAATGCTTTGTGGTTTATTTCCAATGCTTCTCAGCAATATTGCAGTGTTAGCAACAGTCTTCTTCCATTATTTTGTCTTTCACTATATAGTCCCACTGCCATGAGTGTTTCACACCCAGCAACAAGATGTGCAACAGTTTCCGGTTCCCTTTTTTACAGAACCTACATTTGTCTTTCTCTCACATTTTCATTGCTTTTATAAACCAACCTGCATGTAGTCCACTGTCCTGGGGTACCATTATTATCTTTCATAGATTCATAGACTGTTACTAGGCTAATAACCAGGGGGGGGGTCTTTCTAGGCCTAATCAAGTCTTTCCAAAAGAATAATGATGTCCTGCATCCAAATTGGGCATTGATGGTCAATCATTTATAAGCTACCTCTGTCCATAAGGGACATGGGTGTTAGGCCTGATGTAAATTTCCTATTCCCCATCCACTTGTCTAGGTTGTGCTTACACTGGGTAATACACAAACTCAGCTTCACATGGATGGGAAGCCTGTTCCATAGGAGGGGAAGTCTCTGGGACACATATCTGTATCTCCAGCATGTTCTTTTTAAGTCCCAGACAAAAATCAGGTCCCTAGACCTTGTATTTCTGGTACACATTGACTTACAGTTATGTAGGAGATTCATGAGTGTGGGATTTGATAAAGCCTTGTAAGCCAGGAATAGATCACCCCTCAACACCAGACTGGCCACAGAGAGAGTCAGGAAGCACATTTCCATTGCCACTGATCTACTAAGGGGGAGTGAGGAAAACTTAAATATTGAACTGCAAAAATAAACAAAAAATACTTCCAACAGCCAGGTAGTTGTGTCCAAATACACACAAAGTCCCAGTAGCAAGAATAAGTAGACAGACCCAGGCAAGGCTCTTCTCTCCAGTGTAAAAAACAGGTTTATTCACAGTACAAACTGCACAAGCGCTTTCACAAACGGCTTCATCAGGTGCGCGAAGCTGTTTGTGAAAGCGCTTGTGCAGTTTTTACTTTGAATAAACCTGTTTTTTACACTGGAGAGAAGAGTCTTGCCTGGGTCCGTCTGTTTATTCTTGCTACTTAAATATTGAACCAGTCAGTAAGACTAGCAAACTGCTGAGCAATACTCTGGTATAAGCTAACTAGATGCTCTAGTAGTTTAAAAACAATAAAAATAAAAATCTGTGCCTAGAAAGTAATGCCACAGGAGTGCAGACCACAGACCAGAAAAATGGACACAGTAATTCTTCACCAGCAATTCCCAGCTCAGACGGGTGAAGGCTACAAGAGTGTAGACCACAAATCTTCGTAATGTAAAATAACTGGTTGGAATGCAAATGTTTAAACCAGAAGAAAGACATTTAGAATAACAGACACAGCAAGCTCTCCCCAGCAATTCCCAACTCAGAAGTGTGGAGGCTGCCCTTTTGTCCCACAAGAGTGCAGACCAAAGAAATTCTTAATGTAAAATAACTGGTTTGGAGCCCTAGTGCTTAAACCAAAGCTAAGACACATTTTAGAATAACATACGCAATAAGCTTTCAACCAGCAACTCCCAGCTCATAAGGATGTAGATTATGCTAGCCTGTCACAAGAGTGTAGACTACAACCATTCCTGCTTCAAACTTTGGTCAACATGAGGTTGTTCCAAGAGATCTCTGTACCTGCCAGTGTATTTATGGGTTTTACACATTTTTTCCTTCCTGTCTGATCCTTCTTATATTCTTTCATTTGCTTTTAGGCCCATTCATTTGCTGTCTGATTTTTGTCTACTTCTGTTTTGATATCAATATCTGCTTGACACTGAAATGCTTCTGCTAAACTAAGCAAAGATGTTGTCTTAGACTTCTCATGTTTTAAAACTTTCCCTATGTTTGGATGTGATGAGGTCATCAGGTATGTATGCCGTTTCACAATTGCAGACCTAAACATATAATCAGTTGCGAGGAGGCCCACACCTCTTTCACAGTGAGTAATAGATAAGCTTAGTATACAGTGATTTTTTTTTTTTAATCATTGGATAAGCATGAAGTATTTTTCTTGTTTTTGTGTCTAATCTATCCAGTAGTTTTGGACCATTCACCACTCAAAACTGTAAGATAGAACAGGAACAGCAAATTGATTTATTCCAAGTGTAGTTATTATGATACTGATGCAGCATCCATTGCAGCGAAAATGGGATTAATAATGAGGAGACATGCCTGGCTAAGGCTACAACCCCTCTTAGCAGACATCAAAGAATAGCTCCTTAATGCCCTCCTTCACACATCTCTGGTCTTTAGGACCCCATCCTGTGGGAGTATTCATTTTTTCCCCTTTCCTCCATTTTGCTTTGCCAGGTGAATAGCAGCTTATTCACCCTGTCATGCTACACTATGATAGGAACTACCCCCTCTAAGCCTTGATCTTTCTACCTTAGAAAAAGCAGCAGAAAGCAACAAAAAGGAAAGACCAGTTTTAAAAAAAGATGCAATATGTCAAAGGAGGATGGTAAAGGAAACCCCTGGTGGGGATGGGGTGGGATGGTGGGGGTAGCCTGGCCTATAATAGGAAGCAACTTTGCCAATATGATCCTCTCAACTCTCTTCTTACCTCAGTAGAATTGCAGGTAGGTTATCGTTGAATCTCAGCATGGAAGGACTGAGAGACATCCCCTGTTGGATCAGGGATTCCACATGTTCCAGAAGACTAAGAGGAGCTGATTCACCTTATACTTTCAGACCTCCTATGGAATGTTAGTAACAGTTCCATTCTTAACAGTAAGGAAATTATTATATTGCAGGCCTTTTCTAGTGTCAAGGAAAGAAGGGTATGTAAAGACCCATCTTGGACTTCTCAAGACTGAGCACTTACTTAAAGGTGCCAAAGTTCAAAATGTTGGCCTTCCAAATCCTGATACCCCTTCTGTATTCAAACTCTAATGTTCACACTGGACTTAAAAGATGCTATCTTCAAACACCCATTCATTGGAGTGATAGATGCTTTCTCAGATTCCTTGCAGGGAGCAGGTGTTATCAGTTTGTTTGCCCTTTGGTCACATTCCATTTTTTAAGATCTATATATATATATATATATATATATATATATATATTTTTTTTTTTTTTTTTTTTTTTTTTTGCAGATCAGGGACATCCATATCTTCCTTTACCTGGATGACTGCCTTATCTAGGCAGTCTCACAGGAGGGAGGTAAACAGAGCTTTGAACTTCACTGTATATCTCCTTCACAAGTTAAGATTCAGTGCAAACTTACAGAAATTGAAACTAGTCCCATCCTATAGGATGGTGTTTCTAGACTACCTTCTAGACCACCTTACACAGATTTTCTTCCCTCGGGACATCATGGAAACATAGCAAAGTTACTTCCATCATTTGGTGACATGGAAGACTGCACATGAGGAAAGTTAAGTGGCAGCTGGGGTTATCATCATACCAACATGCTTAACCAGTGGACCAAGTGATCCCACTTTTCCCCTGTATTTACAAAGTAGTATAATGGAGAGCCAAGCAGAGCAGCCTCAACATAGGAATCTCTTTTTACCTAGGAGTGTCCTAGCCAGACCATCACAACTAATGCCTGGAACCTAGTTTGAGGTTTTGGGTGAAGGTACTCCAAAGTTCAGGGGCTATGAAAGGCCCAACAACAGAAAAACACATAAAGGAGATGCTAGCCTTGATCATGGAATCAAAAGCCTTCAACCAGATTTGGACAAAGAGCACTCTACAACAGTGATGTGGTGTATCATCAAATGGGAAGGAAAAAAATCCTTTCAGCTTTGCAGATTGTCAGTGACAGCCTGGGAGAGGATAAACGAGCACATAGTATATTTCAAAGCAGTTTACATTCCTTCAGAAATAAATGTGGTAGTAGACCAAGTGAGAATATTGAAGTTAGACTTACATGCGTGAATATTACATAGGGATGTAGTCCTTTAACTGTTATAAGTGGAGTGGCAAACAAGTAGTTCAGGCAGTTTTACTCAAACAAACCTTAGAGAGGGGCTTGAGCAACATACTTTGTAGATTGGACAAGTCTGTTGTTTTATGCATTCTGTCTCATACTCTTAGTGTCAAAGGTGATTAAGGAACGTAAGAAAGGAACATCACGATGCTCTTGATAGCACTCTCTTAGCTCAGATAGCACTGGTTTTCTATGGTCATGGGTGTGCTGTGGGAGAAACATCAGGGACTTTCAGCAGTAGTGGGCCTGCTAACTCAGTATAAAGGGTCTCTAATACACCATCCCATTGTGGTGACCCTTCAGCTTAGTGCATGGTTGATTTCATTTTGTTGTCTTTTAGACACCAGTATTCAGAGAGACATGACTATTATTAGGGAGGGTAGAAAGCCAGCCACTAGGAAATCTTTCTTATCCACATAGAAAGGGTTTTTATCTGGTACCAAGGCTGAGGTCAAGACAGAAAAATAGCAGCGGTAGCCTGATTCTCCAGTATGGCATTGGGTACCCTTATTCTCCAGTATGTCATTTAGCCATTTCTTGCTGGTTTGGTTTACACACCAGTCAAAGTACACCTTTCTGACATTTCAGCCTGCTTCCCCATGCATCCATCTCTGACTAGCTTAGTACCAGTAAAAAATACTTCCTTAAGGGGGCCCCTCAGCATGAGAGTGAGTTTGGCACTGCCTAGAACCATAAGAATGCTTCAGAGAGACTTTCCCAGCCCCCCCCCCTTGAACCAGCTGCTTCAGTACTTTTAAAATTGTTAACCTGGTAAACTGCTGTGCTGTTAAACATCACCTCTGCCGTGAACTTGTCTGTTACAAGTTGTGATGTTGTGTGATATTGCCATATGTGCCAGGAAGACTAGGGCAGTGCATGTGTAACATATGCCAGCATAGTTATCTGGAGTTTTCTAAATTTTGTGTCATATTTCACTATCACACTGACTAGTATAGATGTTTGCGTTAAAAATGTATCAACAGTGTTATAACTGATTAAATGTTTGTTTAAGCAAAGAATTCTGGAAGGGAAAACAGAAGTTGTTCTTTAGCTTTCAGATGCTGCAAGGGATCTTAGCAAAGCTCTGAGTGTGTATGGTACCAGAGTCAGGTGAGCAAATGCTATGTCATTCTATAACCAGCACTGAGAGGATGGAACTCACAGCAGAGTTTTTGTTTTCTTTAGAACCAGATATAAGGATTAATGACAGTTATCACAGTTAGTTGAGTTAGGTCAGTTCAGTTTTAGTTGGAAGCTCATCACCTTGCCTTGTGGAAGTAAGCATCTCAGCATCTAATGTTGCAGTTAGCTAGGGAACAGTTATCCTTTAGACAGGAAATACAGTGAGATTAGTTAAGTAGTGTTTTTCTGCATCTGTTTGAACCTGTCCAACCGTGTTATTTTTATTTATCATGTGATTGAAACTCTGGTATTTATTGTACTTAGATATTTAGTATTCTCGTGTTTTCTATTTTATTAATTATTATTAAATATTTTTGTACGTTCATTGTGGTTGTTCTTTTAGTGACTAGTTTTAACATATTGAGAGTATTTGTGATTATTTTAGTGATGCCTTGGCCACTCTGAAAACCTCTTTTGGTTACACTCTACCATTTATATTAATATTGATTTTAATAAGTATAATTGGATACCCTTGTAAGAGCCTTAGAGTAGTTGACTGGTGGCAATGTAAAATAAATAACTTACTATGAAATAATAATGTGAATCTCTAATAAATTCAATATCTAACTAATTAATGGGAATGTATATACAACTAGTTAATACATAAAAAATAACCATAGTGTGTATTTTTTTAAAAAACTCATCAATTAATACTAATGAATTCGTACTTAAAATGAAAAATAATGATATAAAGTGCACTAAAAAGTACAATTATAATATGTATAACTAAATTAACCATTCAGTAAAAAACATTTTAAATTAATCGACTCATTGAGTCCTGGCAACTTATCTGCAGCTAACACTAGCTGCCATAATGTTTCTTTACATTCTAAAATATTATTTAAATCACCATCGTACTCAATTTTGTTGATCTGTTCTAACACTGAAAATTCAAACTTCTTGAATTGTTTACAAATGACTGCGTGTTTTGCCAAAGAATTAAACTTGTCTTTGTTTTTTATAGCCAAGTTGTGTTCATAAATCCTTCGTTTCAAAATTCTCTTGGTTTTACCTATATAGAAATGATCACAAGACACACCAAGCAAAGTAAACCACATAATCAGTATTACAACTGAAATAACTTTTAGCCCAAGTAGTATAATTTAGAGATTTGACAAATGTACTTGAACTATTACTAATGAACCTACATTGTTTGCAATTTTGACAGGCAAATGTACCTCTCTTGTTACTAACTATTCTACTTGTGTCATAACGTTTGGTATTACCAGCTTCTAGCATGGACTTCAAGTTAACTACATTTTTGTAGGTGAATTTGGGTCTGACACCTAAAGTGACTACTAATTCCTTATTGCCCAACAACACTTTCCAATTGTTTTCTATTATACCTTTTACTAACCACATTTCATTTACTATGGGTAAAGGAAAGGCAATGTTGTAATTGTTGTCAGTGTCACCAGTTTTGGAATCAGAACTTAGACAGATGGGTTTGGCTATGCCTTGTCTTAAAGGAATTACTTCCTGTTCTGCAGATAAGTTGCCAGGACTCAATGAGTCGATTCATTTAAAATGTTTTTTACTGAATGGTTAATTTAGTTATACATATTATAATTGTACTTTTTAGTGCACTTTATATCATTATTTTTCATTTTAAGTACGAATTCATTAGTATTAACTGATGAGTTTTTAAAAAAAAAATACACACTATGGTTATTTTTTATGTATTAACTAGTTGTATATACATTTCCATTAATTAGTTCGATATTGAATTTATTAGAGATTCACATTATTACTTCATAGTAAGTTATTTATTTTATATGGTTAAAAACGTTTTTGTAATTGTTTAATTGTTGATGTCATTTCCTGTACTGTTGAATATTTAAGGGAGCTTGGATAACAGTTTATGTATGTTTTCTGAAGAAGTTCACGCATTAAATTTAGTGGATGAAAGCGCTAAAACTTTGAGTTCTTATTTTCTGTGACTTTGGATTTATCACCGGATTTGGCTGGATTGTATTATAAGATTTCTACTGTTTCGTTTTTCGTTTCTGGTTTTTTGGTGGCAATGTAGTTACTTTATAGTCTGGGCAGAAGGGGTACAGCTAGTAAATCTGTACCGGCCTTTCCCGTGAGTGAGTGAGACTGTGTGCGTGCATATGTGTGTGTGTCTGTGAAAATAATATCCAGGTGTGGTTTGTCAGCTACTTAGAACTGGGACACAGTGCTCCAAAGTGAGTCTTGTCTGGGATCTGGAGAGACAGAGAGTCCAGTCCCAGGTCTGGAGCATGTTCCCTGTCTGCTCTTGGGGGAGATTGTGCTTGATACAGAGAGCTGCATCTGAAAATTCTGTGTAAATTAATTCCTGTTAGTGTCCTCTCACCGGTGTCACTGGTGAGGATTGAGGCTCCTTGATTACTGTTCCGGGGTGGAGAGGCTGTCATACAAGCCATCATTTTTAAAGAGCTTTTCATAGTGTTTCACAAAGCTAGAATGAGACTGAGGTAATCTGTCCTGTGTGTGTGAATTGGTAACAGAATCTTCCTCCAGTCAAACCATTCAAAATCTGTTATTCATTCTAATATCTAAAAGAAAGAGAGACTCTTGCATAATTTAGATATCCAGAAACAATTCAGGTTCTCTCACCACAGAAACAAGGAGTAGAGGAAAACAAAACTGTTATTGTTCTTCATTTCTAGAAAAGAGGAGGACAACGCAAACTGTTTGCAAATGGCTTTCTCAGTGTATGTACTTCTGTTGTTCAACTTGGAAGCATCTGTTGGTCTCAACAAGGCTCCTAATATCAGGGCCACTTTTACAGCACCATTATTAAATGGAGTAGAAGCTCATGCTATCCCGAAAGCTAAAAAGTTATGTACTTACCATAATATTCCATGTGTGTTGTCCATCTTGTCCTTTATTCTCACTGATGGGTTGGATCAGATTTATCGTGTAGATGAGTGTAACATGTGTGTGCTATGTCTTTAAAAAGCATGTGAGGCTGTGCAGGCACATATAAATTCCAGACACATGCAATCCCTAGTGCCATTTTGTAGAAGCAGCCAGGGAGTTAGCATGTATGATTGCAGTACTTAGTTTGTATATAAGTTACTTAAGTCGGTCAATAAGCCTTTATAGTGGTGTGTTTGTATAGAATAAAGCTGTTAAAACAGAACCCATGAAGACTTGTTTATTCGTGTACCAACACAAAAGCAACATGATGTCAGAACAGGGATGGAAAAGCGAAGAACATTTGGAGCCATGAGATGTAAAGACGACAGCGAAGGTAAAACAAAGAGAAAACAGTACAAGCACAATGGGAAAGAATTAAAGGTAATGAAAAATAATAAGAATTATTTACTTGATGCAAAAAGAGGCAAAAAGGGCATTACAAGGACACAAACCGCATTATCAGGTAAGTGGAAAGTGCAGAAAAGTTTGTTAACTAAAGAAAATGTTTAAGATGAAAGTATTTGACAAGGCGATTGGCTCTAGAGTGCAAATTGAGCATGTTTAAGGCAGAACTGTGCATGTTTAGAGTAAAACAAGTACATGAGAAGCCCGTTGGGCATAAAAAAGGGTTTAAACGAGCAATAAGAAAATAATAAGAAAAGAGAAAAGGGCACAGTAAGCAAAAATAAAGCAAGGCGACTGCTTGTGTTTGGGCAAAGTGCTGTGCTTGGGCATAACTACAACTTCGTATTGTATCAAGGGCATAATTAAAGTTATTCGAAGTATCTCAAGAGTGTGTAAAAGTGCTTAAAGTGTCTGCTTATTACTCTGCATATATTTCAAAGAGTTCACTGTGTGCAAAGTGCAACTACCTCATAATATCCAGTCAAAGTATAGTTATTTGAGGAAATGTTCTTGTTATGGGTGTGTCTTTTTGTAAAATACTGCCATTACAAAATGTTTCTTGTTCAGTAAAAAGTTGCCTAGCAAGGTACCGCCATTTTGGTGACATTTAAGGGTACTGCATGTGGTTGTTTGCAAGCTGCAAATGCTGCAAAAGAGATTGAATTTGGGCAACAGAAGTCGATTTATTCACATTGTACAGTTGCTTGATATATTTCTTGCATTGCTAAAAGGTGTTTCTTACAAAAGAGTACAAGAGTATTACAGTGCTCGTGAATTGCTCAGTTGCATTGTAAAGTTCTCGAATGTTTCTTAAAGTGATGATTTTGACAAATGATAGCGCATGACTGTAGCATGCCTATCTCTATCAACAAAGTTCCATGTGACTACTTTCGCATTTTTGCCTTTACCAATTCCGAAACTAAATGATTTCAGTATTTCCACTTTTATCAAACAAAGATTTCAGAAAACATCGCAAAAGTCCAAGAAATAATTCCACAAATATCCAAAAAGTATCAAAAAGTTATTTTGTAAAATTTTGTAAAGCATTAAGAAATCTAAAAAGCTATTTCGCAAAGTGCAATAAAGCATCGAGAAGCCTGAGAAGTTTATTTCATAAAAATTTGCACATTTCTGATAAGCTCAAAGAGAGAAAGTACAAGTACAAAAGCACTGAACAAACTGTGTTCATGCCAATTACTTATGTACGTGTGTGTGTGTGTGTGTGTGTGTGTGTATATGTATTCATACGTATTTGCCACACCCTTTGTTGGTATGTTGATCAGAATATTTGAACAAGAGTACGATATTTTCATACAACCAGCTTATGCAGACAGAGATGCACGTACCAGGGCATTCATTTTGTTAAATCTACCAGGATCCGAGGCCATATAAAGAGAACGTTCATTTCTGTATGCACCAGCAGTGTATGAAGGTGAAGGTACAGACCCCCATATTGTTGTGCAAGCTGAACCAAGGGAAGACCCTGAGTATTTGAAGCGCAAATTCAGAGAAGTGTGTAACCCCAGATGAATATTATATTAGGGAGACATTGTTTTACGCAAGAGATCAAAAACCAGAGGAAACGTTTGCAGCTTGTATAACTGACTTGAGGAACAAAGCTAAAATGTGTCTGTTTGGTGATTTGAAAGATGAGCTGATAAAGGATAGACCAGTTAGAAAGATTTTGCTTCATGACAGTGATTAGACATTAAGTAAAGCAACAGAGATTTGTCAGATCCATGAGGTGACAGAAAGCCATACTAGCATGCTTACGAGTGACAAAAGCATGGTTTCTATGAGCTCCAGAGCAAACGTAGATAGTATGCAACACGTGGCAAACAGGAACAGGTCTAAGAAAGGGTATTCACAGGATTTCCAAAGAAGGTTCGAAGCTTTCCAGAAAGTGTTAGAAAAAGTGCAAGCTCCACCGCCTGCTCAGTGCAACACCAACGTGAGTCAGCAAAACCCAAATCTTGCTTAATTGTTAACTGTCACAAATGTCATGCAAATCATGAATCTGAAAGAGAGAAGTGTTTAGCATTTGGTCAGCAATGCCACAAGTGTAAAAAAAATGGAACCATTTCCAAAAGTTTTGCAAATCAAGCAAGCTTCACTCAGTTGTAAAGAAAGGTTGCACAAAGAAGCAAGTAGAGCCGAAACAGCTTTCTATATGGATGGTATCTCAGTACTTGGAGAAAGAGTTGATGCAGTAAACTTGTTGACAAGGAGTGAAGTGTTTTGTATGGTCCGGATTAATGGAAAATCCACAGAGCTTAAAGTAGACACTGGATCAAAGTGTAAAGTTATTTCAGCAGACACATTTGCAAAAGTGAGAACCAGTGAACAACTCAGTGTGACCAGCAGTGCAATACTTGTTGCGTATGGAGGTGAAGAAATTCAGACCGAAGGTTCAGTAATACTTTCATGTTATTTGGCTAAGAACTGTTACAACTAATTTATGTAGTCCGACAACCAGTGCAATCTTTAGGTCTCAAAGATAGTTTGAGAATGAATCTGCTTTCTTTTGCCAAAGAAATTCATGTGAGTGCAGTTCCAAGTTCAAGTTTTTCTGAAGTCATTTTCTCAGAATATGCTGATGTTTTCGATGACAAGTTGGGCAAACTTCCCGTTGTGTATTCCATGAAGTTGGATTCCAAGAAAACTCCAGTAGTCAGACTAGCAAGAAAAATTCCAATAGCAATGCAAAATAAAGTCAAAGCTCAGTTGGACAAGATGGTGCAACAAGGTGTGATTTGTCCAGTCACAGAACCAACTGAATGGGTGTTGTCCATGGTAGCCGCTCATAAGAAAGGCTCAGATGAAATCAGAATTTGCATTGATCCTAGAGATTTGAACTAAACATTAAAAAGACCATATCTTCCAATGTGTACAGTTGAGGAAGTCTCGGCTCTAGTACTGAATCCCACTGTGTTTTTCTGTTTTGGATGCAAGTAGTTCATTTTGACAAGTGGTGCTTGATTGCAAATCTTCATTTCTAACTACTTTTGGTACTCTGTTTGGCAGATACAGATTCCTAAGGATGACATTCGGCATAAATTCTGCAAGTGAAGTCTTTCAGCTTGCAATGGAACAATTTTTTTCAGGTTATCCTTGCGTCATAATAGTAGGCGATCTATTAGTTAGAGGCAGTGGAGATGCGGAGCATGACAGAAACCTCAAGAAAGTTCTAGACAGAGCATGTGAAGTAAATTTGAAGCTCAATTGTCTGAAGTGCAAATTCAGACTTCCAGGACATTTGTTCACAACTACAGGCTTAAGACCTGACCCTGCCAAGCAAACAATTCTAGAGATGTCAGTACCGGACAATATGCAAAGTTTACAGTGTTTTCTGGGCGTGGTCAACTTTTTAGGCAAATTTATCCCAGATTTCATTGAGTTGACAGCACCTGTGAGAAAGCTAACACGCAAAAATGTTGTATGTTCGTGGTTTATCAGGAGACGTTTGATGACCTTAAGCAGAAAATTGCCACCCCACCTACGTTAAGGTACTATGATGAGAATAAATCAGTTGTGATCCCTGTGATGCTTCAAAATTTGGTCTAGGTGCAGTTATTTTTCAAGAGGGGCAGACCAGTCACCTGTGTATCTAGGACATTAACTCAAACTGAGATGCATTATGCTCAAATCGAGAAAGAGCTTTTGGCAATAGTTTTCGCATGTTCCAAGTTTCATGATTATATTTATAGTATATATATATATATATATATATATATATATATATATATATATATACACATATATATATATATATATTCTATCCAGATTGAAACTGATCATCAGCCTGTTATTATTCCGAAGAAGCCTATGCATTCCACTCCAGCATGATTACAAAGAATGTTGCTCAAGTTGCAAAAGTACAATTTCAAAATGGTCTACACTAAAGGTAAATTGCTCTATCTGCCTGATACCTTATCCAGATTACCTAGAAATACTGCAGAACAGCTTGATGCTGAAATGTTTGACTTTGATATAATGTCAGTGCGTAATTTTTCCACTACTAGACTTGATGAGTTGAGAGATCACACTATGACTGATCCTATTTCTCAAAAGCTTAATCACTACATCAATGTCTGACGGCTGTCAAAGCTACCTAGTGTATCACCTGAATTCCAGTCATATTTTCCTTACGGAGATGAATTGTTAATGGAACATGGTATTATTTACAAAGGTTCTAAAATTGTTCCTGCTTCCCTACAGCAAGAGTATGTTCAGATTTTGCATCATGGTCACCCAGGTTTGTTATCTGCAAAGAGAAGAGCAAGAGCAGTAGTATTCTGGCCTTCATTATCATAGGACATTGACAGAGTTCTTTCTTCTTGTTCAGTATGTAATAGTACCAGTATTTGCAAAGAAAGCTGCTTCAGCTAAATCCAATACCTGAACTACCTTGGTCTACTGTAGCAACTGATATCTTTGAGTGGAACAATCAACACTATTTGGTTTTGGTAGACTCTTACTCGAATTGGTTTAAAATTGATCTGCTACCAAACTTAACCTCAACAGTTGTTATCGCCAAGTTAAAACGACATTTCTCAGTTCATGGTGGTCTACACAAACTTTTTCTGACAGTGGTACTCAATTTACTAGCCAGTTGTTTCAGAGATTTGCAAGAGAATGGAACTTTGTACATGTCACTAGTAGTCCTGAATATCCGCAGTCCAACAGTCTAGCTGTGCAGAGTGCAAAGCGATTACTTGTGAAGTCAAGGCATGACAATACCAATGTATTTTTGAATCTATTTCATCTCAGAAACATTCCATGTGATGATATTCTTGGCTCACCTGCTCAAAGACTACTTTCCAGACAAACTAGAACTATGCTGTCTATTCCATCCAGGTTATTGAAGCCTAATTCTAAGAACAATAAAACCATCAAGGCTCAGTTGTTTAAGAAGCGTAATATCCAGAAATCTAGTTATGACAAATCAAGCAGATTACTTTGTTCGTTAAGGGAAAGAGTGACGGTACGAATCCAGACAAAGAAAGGCTTTGATTGAATAGGACAGATTACAGGCATCTGTGCCGGGCCGAGATCCTATTTGATAAGCTCAGAGGGAGTGCAGTATAATAGGAATCGCAGACATCATCTTCCTTTACTAGAATCATCATCATTGCAATCACAACATTGTATTTGTGATGCAAACTCTAAATCAAAGAATGAGTCAGACTTTGTTTCCAGACCAGAATGTGTTCAAAAGTCTGATTCTGTTAGAGTAATTTGGCATTTTACAGGTCAATTATTTTGCAGAGACCGTCCCAGTTACTAAATCTGCTTCCCAATTTTATGTCACACAATATAGACCATTTTCTAGGCCTAGTGTGAAATACACAGCAACATAGACTTGATTGTATATATCTGTGTACTTAGTATTGTATAATGCATGTCTTTAGATTATCTGTAATTTCTGCATGCTAAATAATCTCATGACAAATCGCATGATCTATTTGTCAAAGAGGGAGGATGTAGATCAGAATTTAATGTATGTGTGTGTGTGTGTGTGTGTGTGTGTGTGTGTGTGTGTGTGCATGCGTGCTGTGTCTTTAAGAAGCATGCAAGGCTGTGCGTGCATGTATAAATTCCAGGCACGTGCAATCTCTAGTGCCATTTTGTAGAGCCAGTCAGTGAGTGAGGATGTATGATAGCATTAGTTAGTTTGTATATAAGTTACTCAAGTCATAGTCAATAAGCCTTTGTAGTGATGTGTTTGTATAGAATAAAACTGCTAAAACAGAACTCACGAAGACTTGTTTAGTCATGTACCAACACGAAAGTGACACATTGGATCTGCCTCAGCCATTCTAAAATCTCGAGGTCTTCAGCAAACTTGTGGGCATCCCTCTTTATCCATAATGCAAACCCTAGCTTCATCAGATCTGGTTTGCCCCAAGTACTCTTACAAAGGTAAGACAGAAATATTATGTATATATAAAATATATATATATATATATATATATATATATATATATATATATCAAAATATACACCACAGTATAAATTCTGTGGCTATATGTATCTCTAGATGCCACTCCGTCTCCCAGGGGTATAGGCAGGGGCATATGGAGGGAGGGTTGTAAAAATAAAGGACGAGCTGGACAATGCGCACAGAAAGTTATAGTAAGTACATAACTTCTTTGTGATGTTGTTCATCTTTATTCTCACTGATGGGACTGCATCCCTAGCAACCTGACTCTTGGGTTGCTTATGGGAGAATATTCTTCAGAATCATAGACCCGAAAGAGGCTCTGTTCTAGAGGTCAAATCCACTTTGTAATGAGTAATAAAGGTATGAGGTTTTGTCCAAGCTGCTGCAGTGCAGATATTATCCAATGGTAATCTAGCTTGAATGGCTGTAGACATGGCTACAGACATTGTGGAATGAGCATTAACCTTATCTGGAAATTTTTATTATTTGAATTATAAATGTAGGATATGCAAAATGTAAGCCATTTTAATAAGGTAATTTTTGGTGAGTGGGAGAACTTTCTTAATGTCAGAATAAGAGATGGAAGAGTTGATCCGATGTTCTGATTTCACAAGTTCTATTAAGTAGAAACATAACTGTCTATGAACATCTAGGAGATGTAGTGAATATTCTCTTCTGTTCTGGAAGTTAGGAAAGAAAACTGGCAGCTCTATAGATTGAGGTTACTTTATGAGACAACTTTTCGTAGAAATGAGGGGTTAGTGAGTAAAGAAACTCTGTCCTTATGAAAGACTACATATGGGGGCTTAGCAGACAAAGCCTGTAGTTCAGGCACTCTTCTGGCTGAAGTAATAGCCGCTACAAAGATTGTTTTCCAGAAAAGGTACTTCAACTCACAATGTAGCTGATGGTTCAAAGGGAGGCTATATAATGTTAGATAAGATCAAATTCAAATCCGAAGGGGGTGTTGGATTTTTATATGGGGGTCTTATCATAGTGGTACTTTTCAAAAATGCTTTACAGAGTCTATATGACATGATTACAAAACCGTTCTCTCCAATATGAAAATTGGCAATTGCTGCCAACTGAACCCTAATAGTTGCTGCAGCAGCTCCTTCATTGAAAAGTTTTGTCAAAAATTCAAAAGTAGAATGAATGAGTGCAGAAAAAGGGTCTATCTGATTCTCGTTGACCCATGTAACAAATCTTCTCCATTTACTTTGGTACAATTTTTGTGTCGATGTTTTATGGGAGGGATAATAAAATATGTTTGACTGGAGAGGAAAGGGACAAGAAACCTGGTGATCTGGGGAACTGGAGCAGCCAAGCTGTTAGAGATTGTCCAGGTTCGGGTGAGCCATTCCTAACAGGTGAGTCAGAAGGTCCTGAGCAGGGTCCAGAATCCATGCTTCATCCTGAAGGTGAGGCTTTAGAAAGGGAAACCAGATTTGATGAGGCCAATAGGGGGCAATTAGGATTATTGTCGTCTCCAACAAACTTGCTTTCTGCAAAAACTTGAGTATCAGGGGGATTGGAAAAAAGACATAAAAAGTCCCGAAGGCCAATCATGAACAAGTGCATCCTTTGCTGACTCCCCCATTGGGGGGATCAGAGCAAAGTAGTTGCTGCATTTGGCAATGGTGGGTGATGCGAAGAGATAGCAGCAAGGCTGGCCTCATTCCAGAAGATGTGTTCTATTACCTTCTGGTTGAGGGACCACTCGTGAGGCCATAAATTGGCTCTGCTCAATTTATCTGCAATCACTTTGGATTTCCCTGGTACGTGTGTTGCTATCAGAAAATGGTTGGAGGCAGTAACCCATTGCCAGACCCTCTTAGTTTCTCGACAAAGGGGGGTAAGATCTGGTTTCTCCCTGTCTGTTTATGTAGCAGACTATGGACATATTGTCCAATTGGATTGCTGTCGTTCCTAGAGGGAGAGAGTCTTGAAATGCTTGCAACGCTAAAAGCACCTCCCTCATCTCTAGGATGTTTATGTACAATTGAGCCTCGTGTTCCTGCCAGATGCCTTGGACTGTCTTCCCTAGATAATGCCCCCCCATCTGGGAAGCGTCCATGGTCACCATTACCTGGGGTTAAGGGGGGATGAAGGGATGGCCTTGAGATACTAATGGGGAGTGAATCCACCATTGAACATCCTTTTTGCAGGAGTTGTTTATCAAGACTTTGTATGACATTGGAAGTCCCAAGATTGACCATTGTATAGAAAGTAGCCATTAAAGTGTTCTCATATGAAGGTGAGCTAGAGGAATGAGAACAATTGCAGCAGCCATTTTCCCTACTACCTGAAGAACCAGTTTTGCAGATGGTCGTGTCTTCCTGATTAATAATTTTTCTTGATGCTGAAGGTCGTCTAGTCTGTCTCTTGGAAGTCTTGCTACCATTGTGGTTGTTTTTAACTCAGCTATTATGAATTCTAAGTTCTGGCATGGCTCTAGAGCAAATGTTTTGTAGTTTATGGTAATACCTAGGGAGGAACAGAGTTGAAGGGTATAGCCCCTGGCATGTAGCAAAAGATGCCTGGTCAGGGTGGTTATGAGCCAGTCATCCAGATCTAGAAACATCTGGAATCCAAGGCATCTCAGGTGAGCCACCACTACTGCCATGCACTTGAACACTCTGGGGGCTGTAGTGAGTCCTAAGGGCAGAGCTTGAAACTGGAAGTGACTGGCTCCTAGCCAGAAGTACAGGTACCTTCTGGGTCACCTTTCCAATGTGATGTGATAATACACATCCTGAAGGTTTGTAGAGCACATCCAATGGTCTTTTCTTAGAAATGGAAGTATCGACTGCAGTATCACCATCGGTCTTTTTCACAGAGTTGTTCAGATTGCTGAGGTCCAAAATGGGTCTGTAGAGCCCTGTTTTCTTTGGAACCTAAAAAGAATCTTGAGTAAGTTACAGAAACTGTTTGGTCTGTGGGGACATCTTGGATAACTCTTTCTTAGCAACTTTTGGATTTCTAATGTTGCTTGTTCTTTCTGACTGGGTGGAATGTCTGGAACTGACTTGTTTGTGGGAATGGGAAAGGAGAAGGGAATGACATACTGGATATTATGTCCTGCCCCCATTCATCTCTTGTTATCTTTTACCAGGTTTCACAGTGCAGGAACAATCAACCCCCGACTTCCTCCAGAGGTGAGCAATCGGGCATTCCTTCAGGAGTGCTGGAAGGGTTTGCCAAAAAAAGATTATCTGGAGACCTGATTCTGCAGGCCTCCCCCGCGAGGACGGCATCTTCCAATATTGTTCCCCCCTCTGCCTGTAGGAGAATTTTCACCTTGTGTGTCCTGGAAAAGACCTTTGTGATTTTCTGAACCACGTTTTCCCACTACCTCTCTGACCTTTTGGAAAGGGTCTGGTAGGTGTGGAAAAATACACTGCAACTGCATATAAGGTCTTTCCCCTCCTGTTGACACTTGGTGAGCATCTCTTTAACTTTAGGTCCAAAAAGAGAGGAGCCATCAAAGGAGACGATCATGGAGGAATACTTGAAGGGCATTGCGAAATCGCAGAGGTGCATCCATCTCCTGAAAGAAATGATCCCACCGCTTTGCTCACTCCATCTGCTGCATGCAATATAAGTCTCATGGACAAATTGGTGACAGAATTAAGGGTGGCGAGCTGAACATTGACTTTATCTGCCACCACATCAGCTACAGCTCCTTGGAGAGAGTCTGTAAGTTCTCTTTAAGATATCCCTCTGTAGTCTTGTAAAGTGGGTGAGGTAGTTCAGCGACCGCAAGGAAAAGGTAGCTGACGAAAAGACACTCTTCACGTACCTATCCATGGTCCTGGAATCTTTGTTAGGAGAATGGATAGAGGAACTGATGTTGGACAGTTCTTTTTTGGTGGCCCTCACCACAACTATGGCATCCACTGCTACACCCTTTGTTAAAAGTGGTTTGCCTTTTAGGGCTCTTTTATACAGTCTGGGATCTCCCAAGCATTCCAGTAGATTAACTCAATAAGCTTATTGGAAGGAGGGGTCACCCAAGATTTTGAACTGTGAAATCCAAAAGCCTTCAGATACACAGACTCCTAGGCCAAACGAGTTGTAGGCTACCACTCACCCCTTTGCTTCAAAATCTCTAGGATGTTTCCTAAAGAGACATCTTCAGGAGGTGACCATGGGGATCGTTCTGCTTCATCAAAATCGGTGTCCGAAGTGACTTCTCAGGGGAGTCAAGATGCTTCCTCTTGCTGGTCCTCTTCCGAGGGACCTCCTCAGTGGTGTATTCTGCAGAGATTTCAGAAGGGGGAGTCGCTTTTTGGACAGCCTGAGGCCTGGGGTCTCTGTGGTCCCATGGACAAGGGTACATGAGAGGCCGAAGACACCTGCGCAGAGTTGGGAGGAAGATCCGAGGGGGACTGTGTCTGAGACTGGGAAGTAATCAGCACCCTTCTCATGACTTCAAAAGCTGTCTGCCCCTGCTCCGAAGAACACCCCGGATCCAACAAAAAGGTTGTTTGCACTGACGGCATCTCCGGCACAGAAGGCAGAAGCTCCGAAGCAGAGGTAGGAGCCAAACTCACCTGTGTCTAAGCCCCCAGAGGCAGGGTTGGATCCGGAGAGATCCGAAACAGCTCCGTGGACCCGACCGAAAAGTGCTCCTAGAGGTTCCCTGCTCCAACTGAGGGGAAACACTTGAGACAGATATCGGATCCGACGAACCTATGGGTTTCAGATCTGATACAGACACTTGCTGGATGTTGGAATGTTCCGGCTCTGAAACCAAAGGAGGGATTGAAGGAGGAGCAGGTGCCAAGGGGGAAGACTGTGTCGTATCCGATGCCTGTGGTGCGAATCTAAAAGTAATTTGGCTAAGGCTGGTCTCTTCAGTAGCCTTTGCACCACCCAGGGGCACATCTTCATGGAGAGACTCCTGGTTGGCCGGGTGGAGAGTGTAGGAGATCTTGACCGTGTTAAGAAAGGTGAAGAGAGCTGAGAAGGGATTGGCTCCAATATTTAAATTCAGTTAGCAAAGTCGTCTTTGGAGCTGAAGATTCAGATAAAGTAGACTTCGGAGCTGTAGGCTCTGACTGCTCCGAGGGAGTCTTGGATCCAATTTGCCCTGTCTGCTTCGATGGTTCATTTGGAGCTGACACTTTAGTTACTTTCTGCTTCAGTTCTGAAGATGATCTTGGAGCCGAAGAGGGTAATTTTAAAGACTTCTCTGATTTTGGTGGAGACTCTGTAATTATAGCCTCAGAAAATGTTTTGTTTTAACAACTCCATCAGAATAAGCTTGTTTTTGCACTCCAAGAGCGTTCTGTGGTTAAAACCATGGCAAATTGAACATGACTCTTGCAGATGAAGAGGCCCCAAGCAATAGACACACAAAGTGTGCAAATCGCTAAGGGGCATCTTTGTTCTGCATTGCTCACACTTTTTGAAGCCAAGAGGCTTCCCTTCTTTTTGAGACATATTTAGAAAGAAAAGGAAACACTCACACTTACAGACCTCCAAGCTAAACAGGACAGCTTCGTCCTCTAAATTAAACGAATGAAAGGGACAGCAAGAAAAGATCCAGAAATAATGTCCTCTAACTAAAACAGACATTAGTTAGACAGCAATAAGGGGTAAAGAAGTAACATCATCTAACTAAAATGGGCATTAGTTAAATGCCCTCTAACTTAAATGGATGCTAACAACTGAAAGAAAGGTGTAAAAGCACTAAAGAAAGACCTATCACTCACACTGAAGGGTAAAGATCCGGAAATTGTTTTAAGAGAAAAAACTATTAAGAAAAAAATAGTTAAGTGAAACAAATTTCGAGACACTTAGCCCAGAGCTTGCTAGTAGCACCTTTTTCGCAGAGTGGCAAACGAGATCAGAGGAAGCTTAAGGGGTTTCATTATGGGTAAAAGAGGGATGCCTACGAGCTTTGCTGAAAACATAGAGCTTTTAGAATAGCCGAGATGGATCTGATGGATCAGATCCAACCCATCAGTAGGAATAAAGGTGAGACTGACAACATCACATCATCATTTCATCCCGTCACTAAATGCTACAGACTGGACATTAATCGTAGAGTGGGGTCATGCTCTGCAAAAGCTCAAAAAAAATCAAAAAGTGTGCAGGGCACACAGAAATCCAGCCATTCGTCTTCAGTCATTACCCAGCTGTGCTAGAGATCTGGGAATTCTACCAGTATAAGGATGACTGCAACAGTGATTATAAGGGCATTTATTTTACCCTATCATATGATTTAAATAGCGAATGCTATTTCATCATACCTAAAATATCTAAACCACAAAATATTGTACATACAGGACAGCAAATCTTTTCCCAGGGAAAAAATTTGCTGTTCCGAAACACAAACAGCACAAGCACACCAAAATAAATAAACCACACATATACACTTAACAAAACCATAATTCTAACCCTACACTACTACCTATCCACTCACCTTAACCCAACCCTAACCCTAAATTCCCTAACTGCCGCACACTCACCTTACCAGCTCTCTAACCCAAAAGTCCCTAACTACCACACATTCACCTTACCTGTTCCCTAACCCTAAAGTTCCTAACTACCGCACACTCACCTTACCCGCTCTCTAACCCTAAAGCCCCTAACTACCGCACACTCACCTTACCCGCTCCCTAACCCTAAAGTCCCTAACTATTGCACACTCACCTTACCTGCTTCCTAACCCTAATGTCCCTATTGGACACTCACCTTACCCCGATCCATTCCCACACTTGCCTTAATCCAGTCCGTAACCTCCGTTCGCATACTTACCTTATCCTGGTCTGTAACCTTCTCACCACAGTAGAGTAAATAGCGAAGCCATGGAACAGACAACGTTCAGTGGCTTCGCTATTTTGTGTTTTTGACAAAAACAGGTCGATATTATAGCATTCGAAGTTTAAAAACTTCGATACTATAAAATAGACCCTTATAAGGAAGGACATAGTACAGTTGTGTAGGTATCTTGTTACAATGGTGGAGGTTTGAATTGATCATTGTTGCAGCATTAATCTTCCACTGGACTGCAGTGCAGTACCCATATCATTCGGTTCTTCCTCCACCATCAGTCTACGGCCTTGGGCTTGCTGGTTCATAGCAGTGATTGGGGTAGTACCTGTACTCCTGCCTCCACTACCCACTCCCCCCACTCTGTTATTCTCCTGTCTCGGTTCTGGTTAAAACCTCTAGGATTATTCCAGAAAATTAATCTACTCTACCTTTAGGCCTAGATTTGTACCTCTAGGACCTTTGACTGGTTGTTGTGGGGGCAAGAAAGCTGTGCAGTGGGTTAGGTCTCTCCTTATAGTGTTATGCTTAGATGTACCAGGGGATGGAAATACACCATGCGAAGGGGAGAGATCCTGAGCTGTTGAATTGTAGCCAGATGTCCAGTGTGCCTGGCACTGAAGTCCTAGTAGAAAGGACTTCTGCAACACTGATCTAGCTATCTATCTACCATTATTGTAAATTACCTGAGTAACTGCTCTTTCTTTCACCAGACTGCTTGACCTGAGCAATTTTGCAAAGATATTCACAAGGTTGAGGGAGTAGCACTTTAATGATTCTGTGATAAATATTAATTTGTTTAATGTAAACTAATACTAGTCTGTTTGTCTAAGTACTTCTCTGTCTATCAGTATATGCATCCTTGAATGGCAACTGATCCTCAACCATTCCATATGAATACATGTAAAAGAACTGACAGCACTGTAGAGCTCTGATTAGTAAAATATTACATCTAACTTTAAAAACAAATATGTCTAAAAATATCAGGATTTAAATGTCATAGGTAAGTAATAGGCTGTCTTCAAGACCATTACAAGCCTAATCAAAAAAAGTCTATTCAAATGTTCCTTTGAGCCTCAATGTAGGTATGACTAGATAGACCCAGAGAGATAATTTGAAGCTGTTCATCAAATTATCTAGGCTTACTTTGAAGGCGGTAAGGGTGTTATTGTGCTTGACATGTACTTGAACTCGTATAGTCATGTAGTACAACTATTAAAATAGCTAAAGTTTACAAAATGTTGTATTATGAAATTGTTCACATATAGTAAGCATTAGAACATTTTGTTTTTGAGCAACATTTAGAACTTTGATATTAGAGGTAAAAATAAATGGATTTTTGCCAGAAACCATTTTCACTGAATACTGGTCACTTTGCATTTGTGTATGTGCGTGTCAGTATGAATTATGAATTGAAAACTTATTTGTCTTTTTTTTCTAGGCAGTTGAAAATCTAAACTCCGTAGTCGAGCATAAGGTAAATAAGTTTTCCTTCTGTTTTGGGTCTGAATGCATTTGCTAATGAAAATTTTCTCTTGCCTCTAAATTGATGTATGGTTGTATTTAAGATTCTTCTAGAAAATACTTGTTTATTTATTTTTGCTGACTTTACCCTTGCTAGCTGTCTGTCATCAGCCCTCTCCCTGACAATCATCCAATTTGTTCATCATCGCAGCTGAGGGTTGACTGGGAAGGGCCATCACTCAGATGACCCTCAAGGGTTTTTTTTTTTATGTTCGTCATACTGGATCAATGCTACATAGCTTATATGGGTTATATGCTGCCAAGGATACGATGAGCAACCAGGGCACCTTTCACTCACTTTAACCATTAGGCAGCTCTAGCTGAGCAGCCTTAAATCACAGATTTAAGCACTAAGCCATTCAGAGCTTTCCTGCTGTTGATGAGGGCAGTCCTTTGCAGGCTTTTGAGGATCAATGTTTGAGTTGTATTGTTCCTTTGCTGGGTGGATAAGTTCCCTTTGGGGAAAAGTCTTCCATGTTAAAATAAATTGGTTAAAGTTATTTTTAATCCATGAGTTTTTGTTTTAATGGTCTGTCATGAGGCTTAAACCGAATGCACATTTTTACTGTCAGTTTAAAAGTTGTTTAAAGTAGTCGAAAAATATTTTTTCTGTGGAGAAATTTTATTTATTTAACTTTTTTGGGGGATGGCAAAGTGCATTAAAGTGTTTTCACTTTGTTTTTGTGAGAAAAAAGTTACGTTTGGCAGCTTTAAAATTTTACTAACTTTTGCTGATTGTTTTCTCCTGGAAAGAGATGCCATTTTTGGATTGACAGTGGAACAAACTATTGGCCCTGTCATCGGTCCTCCTTCCAGCCACACAGAAAAAAAAAAAGGTATGTAAACAGCCTTTGCAACACAACAATCCTAGCAGTTTTCCTTAGCCACAGGTGGGTGTCTCTGTTGTGGCTAAAGCTGGTTCCTCAGATCACTCATCTTTTACCCCAGATCCCTGTGGTGTTGCACCTACAACCACTATGGCCAGGGTGAACTATGTCCTCTGTGGCTGTTGGAGTCTCCTGAGTGGGTAAGGTAGAGCCACTCCATTTAGTCCTGGGAGAGAGAATAGTGAAGGCTTCCCTGTTTAGTCAGAATGTTGTGCCAGCTGCTGCTGTCGCCATTAAAAGAAACAGAATACTAAACATGTATCTTGTACTCCTCAAATTTCCCTAGACAGGATTATTGTTTAGATTTGGCTCAGGGGGTTTCTGGTATAAGAAAGAGGAATGCCTCTTTTCTTTAAGACTGAGATTCAAGAATCTGAATCTGACCAGGAATATAAAAGAATAGATTGAGTTTTTTCCCCTCAGATTTCTGGTTCAGACTCAGAGGAGAGCACAGAATCTGATTCTCCTTGTGGGGTATTTCTCTGAGACTATTTCCAGAATGTGCCAGTGTTTCAGTGTGAGAACACTGGGGCTTCTCAGTCTGTTAGAAAATACTGTGAGCTGTTATAGATGGAATTTCCTTAACCCCATTCCTCCAGTTTGGTCAGCTTTGGAGGGTGTCTGTCTGTGTGTGTGTCTGTGTCACTCCCTGCAATTTTCCTGACAGTCTGCAACCCCTAAGAAGTCAAATTTTATAAAGTTCTTCAGTCTTTTAAGTTTTTATTTACTCATCCCAACCCTGACCCAGCAGTAACAGCTTTAGTTAATCCTACTGCTGCTAAACATTTAGTAAATTCAAATCCTACAATTTCTAACAAGGATGTAAAAATAATTGATAATTATGGGAAAAAATTGTATGCTTCTGCAAGTTTGATTTTCAGGATTTCAAATGTCAGGATCACATGTTAGTTTATTCTGGTCATTTGTGAAAGATTGAAGAATGTCTTGTCTGTAGTTTCTTCTTCAGGAAAAATCTGCTTCAAATTGTCTTATTTCTTCCATTTTATAGGTTACAGCTCATTCTTTAAAGTGTCTGTATGACTCTCTTGATATTTCTTCCAGGTCAAAGGCCACTGGTACTGTTTTGAGGAGGTTTTGCATGGCTGCATTCTCAGAACATCCCAGGTGATGTGAAAAATGAGATTCTAAATTCTCCTTTGGATAGGGATTTAGTTTTTGGTTTCTTTGCTGCAGAGGTTATTAAAAAGCATGATGAGAGGCGTGCGCTGATTCAGTGAATCTTCAAGATTTTCAGGCCCTCGTTTTCCAAATTTGCCAAGGGATTTTCTAACCCCATCCAGTTTTGGCAAAAAACAAAATAAACAACCTCAGCAGAATGCTGGTAAACAGATTAAGAAGTGGCAAGGGGGTTCCAAAAAGAATACAGGGAGCCTTCAAAGCCAAGGACAGTCCAACAAGTCAGAATGACTGTTTAAGGGACATTGTCTTCTCCCCACCCTTCCAGCAGTAACTTTTCTATTACAGAAAGTCTGAATCTCCACTTTTGTCTTTGGCAACTGATAGTTTCAGACAAATGTGTTCTGAAGATCGTTCCTCAAGGTTACAGATACCACTGGGAGGAAATTCCTCCTTTCCAGGGGTAGTTCCTCTCATCCACCAGATCAGACTTTTCTTTCTCCCCCTATCTTTCAGCACATGTTGTCACAGTGAGTGATAGAGCCAGTTTCTCCTTCTTAGGTAGGAAAGTTTTTTATTCAAGGATGTTTTGTGCTAAAGAAAGAAAATGATTGGAGACCAGTTCTGGATCTGTCTCCCACCCAAAAAAAAGAAATCAATTTGTGATAATGCCCAGGTTCAAAATACTGTCACTGAACAACCTGTTTACCCCTTCTTCCTCATTTAAGTTTCATGGAAACACTAAGTTTAAAAGATGCTTTTCACATCCCTATTCATCCAGACTTCAGGCATTTCATAAGGTTTTGTGTGTCTGGATCACATTATCAGTTCTCTGTCTTACCCTTTGGACTATGCAATGCACCAAGTGTGTTCACAAAGTATCAAGCTCCAGTTATATAGTCTGTTGCTTACCTTTGCAGAGTCTCTTTCAAAGTGTCCGGAATCTCTTATTTGAGTAAGAAATCTCTTAACACAAGCTGGAATTCCAAGAGAGCATTGAAAAGTCTTTTTTAACTCCTTCACACAGGATTGTGTTCTTGAGAAGTCTGCTAGACACCTCCGTTCAAAGAGCTCTTCTTCCCCCAGAAAAAAGGTTCTATACCTAGATGTATTTCTAGGGTTATCCACTCAGGCTTCAGTCACTGTGAGGGCATAACTCAGGATTTTGGGTCTCACAGTATCGGAGTCTTAATGATGCTCATGACAAGACTCCTCATGAGAAAGATGCAGTGGTATCTGAAGTCTGTTTGGCCCCAGCACCTACACCCATTATCTTTTGAAATCCCGGTTCTGGGGTTTGTCAGAAGATATATCATTTGGTGGAGACGGTGATTATCTTTAAATCCGGGTCCCGCCGCCTGCCTCAAAGCAGTCAACCACAACAGATGCCTCGGACTTTGCTTGAAGAGCAATTTCAGGAGGGATAAAATTACAAGGTGTTTGGGAAACCAAGAACAGATGCAGGTGCATAAACACTGCATAAACATAAAGGAGATGTTTGCTCTGATCAAGGTACCCAACTTTCTAAATCATCTTTGGACTCCTTGACCTATTCAAGTTGTTACAGACAATATCACAGTCGTGGTACATCAACAAGCACGGGGGCACTACGTCTTCTCCCCCTTTGCAGACCAGCCATTTAGCTTGGGATATAGCTTCACAGCACAGTTTCACTCTAAAAGGATTCTGACAAAGCAAAATTGTGTAGCAGACAAGTTGAGCAGGACAAAGTCTGACCCTTACAAATAGAACTAGATTGGGGGTCTTCCAAGACTTGCTCCACGTGTGAGGATTTCCTCACGTAGACCTCTTTGCCTGCTGAGAATCAGCTGTCAACATTGTGCTCTAGGATACAATGCAGGAAGGCCTGGAAGACCGATGCCTTTTCTTTCCCTTAGACAGGAATTTTCTTGTATGCTTTTCCACCTTTTCCAGTGATACCCGGGATACTTATGAAAATTCAATATCTCCCAGGTTAATGGTGATGACTCCCTTCTGGGCCAAGCCTCAGTGGTTCTCCCTTCTTTTGGAAATGGCCAGGGTAAATTACCACAGGATTCCGCACAGAATTTATCTAATTGTACAAGAACAGGGATGTTTGATACACCCTGACCCCAGTCAACTTCTACTGACTGCCTAGATGATAGGGTGTTAATTCTCTTTAAGCACCTGTTTTCTTGGGATGTGCAGCAAGTACTAATGGAGGCAAGAAAGCCTGTAAGTCATATATTAGCAAATGGAAAAGGTTTTCTTGTTCAACAGCATAATCGGCACCCATTCAGGGTTGGTTGTTCTCTGTTTTTACAATATTTCTAAGAGTTACTATCCTTTGACCTTTCTTTATTCTTTCATGAAGGTTCATTTATCATTTATTTCAGCATGTTTGCCCATGGATCCTCCTCTTTCAAAGCAGTCTCATGTCAAAATATTTTAGAAAAGGATTTTACATAAGAGACATTCAGGACAACTAGAGGCTTCTCCTTGAGTCTTAATTTTGTGTTAGATAAGGTAACACTTGTTCCATTTGGACCAGCTCATCTGGCTGACTTGAGGTTCTTAACATGGAAAACAGTTTTACTGACTGCTCTGAATCTGCAAGAAGAGTATCTGAATTGCAAGTAGTTATGGTGAGTCAGCCCTATCTCATTTTCCATAGAGATGTGGCTTATTTAAGAACTAATCCTCCTTTTATGCCTAAAGTATTTGAGTTTCTGTAGGACAAACTGTCCATCTCCATGTTTTCTTTCTTGAACCTAAAAATGAAGGATGCTATATACTTTGGATGTCCACAGACAACTCTGGTACTATCTTGACAGAACAAAATCTTTCAGATCTACAGATCATTTGTTAATTTCTTGTGAAGGTAAGAAGGAGAGGCAGTCTCTGTCAAAATACACTAGTTCCAAATGGCTCTCGGATTATTACCATTTGTTCTCACTAGAACAAAACTTTTCCATGCAGGATCAAGACCCCCACCCCCACCCCTCTACCAGGGCCTTGGCTTCATCTATGATCTATTTGGAAAGGGTTTGATTCTAGAAGTATTATGGAAGCAACAACTTTGTCCTCTGTACATACTTTTAGAAAGCACTTTGTTTGATTCTCTCTCCATGTCTAGATCAAGCTTTGCTAGGACCATTCTCCAGTGGCTCCTTGACCCTTCCCTTTCCACCTCTCAAATGTACCAAGCTAGTTTAATCTACCTGTATAACTAAGGCTACTGCAGCAGCAATCAGTATGATGGAACATAGTACAGCTGTGTAAGTAAGGTTACAATGACAGT
Source organism: Protopterus annectens (assembly GCF_019279795.1). NCBI lineage: Eukaryota > Metazoa > Chordata > Ceratodontiformes > Protopteridae > Protopterus > Protopterus annectens. The sequence goes on from NC_056739.1 coordinate 1,050,766,124, forward strand.
AGATGTTTGAATGATCACTGCTGCAGTAGCTGCCACCTCCCTCCATCCCCTTTTTTGTTTTTTGAGTTTGCCAGGGTGTATATCTATGTATACAGTTTTACTCCATTATATCCTGTTATGGCTCAGCCTCCCTGTCTGTCAGTTGACATTAACCTATGAAGGGCTTGGCACTCAACCCTGTGATTTTAGGCAGCTCAGCTCTAGCTGCCTAATAGTTTGAGAGTGTGGAAAGTGCCCTAAATATTTGGAAGCTGGCCGACTGTTATATCTTTAGCAGGATTTAACCCATATTGCTAAGGCTACTGCAACAGTGATCATTTGAACATTTTACTGTGCATTAAGTTTACTCACAACGCTGCACTTCCTTCTTCTGAGTTCATGTCCCTAACCTCCCTGCATGCACTCAGAGTTGCAAAGGGTGGGGATCTTTAATGGACCATCTGCAAAGATGTCTCCTATGTTCCATAAGTGGTACTATCTTCATGTGGCTCTGCCCCACCCCCAAAGCACAAAAAGTGTTTTCCCCAGTCTCTGCTAAGGAAATCACTCCTATCATTGTACCCCCATCAGCACTCATCCTCCCCAATCCCTATGTAATGGAGAGTAGGTTACGCCCCTTCACTCCTCTTCACTCCCTGTCTGGCTTTTCCAGTACTGGTGCCATTATTAAGCCAAGTCACCTGATTTGCAGCTAGGACTCATTTCCTCTGCACCACCGAGTTAGACAGAAAACACTAGTCATTTAGCTATGATGCAAAATTAGAGCTGTAGAAAACTACAGCTGAAGCAGAAATGGTTAATGAAAATGCAGTGAATATTGTCAAAAGTGGCAGTTTTTCAGATATACTTTGACTCTAGGGTTACCACAGTTTAGGATATTTACATCTTTCTCCAGGTTATAACAATCATGGAGTTGGTTATATCATTAGAGGGATGTGAGGGGTACAAGAGCCCCTGTCCCCAAGAAACTTATTTTCATTCTTCCTCTGATACTTTTTCTCTGTATATGAAATAGCTTTTTGTGTACTTGGGGTAATGCATAACTTTTGCTGTATCTGCATTTTTGACCAATAAAAACAGATAATTTGTATTAGTGCTATTGTACAGATCAAGAATGTGTGCAGCCCATCGTTTAGTGTTTCCAGGGTCTGAGTTTTGCCTACTAGATTTGTTTTTTGCTGAAAATCTACTTTGTTTTGAAATATTGTAGGGAAGTTGTGTTATGATTTTAAAATAAAAAAGTAGGGTGTGCAAAAAAAAGTCCCTGGGTGTGCAGAGCAGCATATGTGAAACTTCTGGCTCCTCTGCTTTGAAACAACTCCACTAGAACACTGTTTTTTTAAACTAGGGGCCATGAGCAAGTTACACACACACTCGGATGATTGCACCATAGGGAACAGTATGACTGTGTGAAAATCCATGTAGGTGTAAATGACCTGAGATGTACCTATCTAGATTATATGAAGAGAGACATTAGGGAGCTCTTAGACTGTGTGTCGTAGACTGGTATGTGCCTAGCATTGATTAGCATTCAACCTTTAAGGGTAATGCCACAATGCAAACAGAAGATGATCGACTTTAGTAAATGGCATAGTTTCTGGTGTCCTTCTAAGGTGTATACAGAATTTGTCACTTGGGGAGGATTTGGTTAACAAACCACATCAGTTTTGAATATTGGTTAAAACATTGTCCTCCCTCCACAGAGTCTCTTTTAGGAAATGCCATATTGACAAACCTTCCGACATAGCAAATCAACCCATTGGACTCTGTTTACTGCTTAATGACAGGAGTTTAAACAAGAAGCTGCAATCTCTCCACTCTCTCCTCACCTGGAGAATGCAGACATCTGTGCAGCTACCAAGACATGGTTTAAAGCCATAGAGAGTACACTGGCAATACAAGGCTTCAGTGCCTTCCACACGTTTAGACCAGCAACTGCACAAACAGGGATTGAAGGTGGAGGAGTGTCAATCTACATAAACAACAAACATACTTCTAGGTTGGTTAAACAGGATGACGCGCTAGAGTTTCTCAACCTGCAGATTACCATAGACAAAGTCCCATGCCATATCCTAGCAAGCTATAGGTCACCGTCTGTCCCAGGAAGCCCATAGCTCATTCTTAAACCTACTGGAGACACTCACCATTCAGCCAAATACCATACTGGTGGAGGACTTTAATTACCTCTCTATAGACTGAATTCTACACAGCTCCAAATTTGCAGGCCAGTGATTCGTGGTTTTGTAAGCACAAACACCCTAGATCACATATGTCCACTAGAGGAACAAACATGTCAGACCTAGTACTCACAAATATGGGAGAACACTGCATCCCACATAGTGCCATGTCCTGTCTGGTTAGGTCAGATCACAAAACAGTCTCCTTTAAAATAAAAATCAATCCTGCAACCCCAATAAACACTTTAACATTTAGGAAGTATTCCAAAGTAGGATAACCTCTCAAAATTTCAAACCCCTTCAAACCATATAGTACAACAGCCTATGAGGAATTGTTCACAAAAACACTTTGTAAGCATGTCAGTGGTAGCATACAGGCTGCTGTGCTTGCCAGAAGTAAGCCCAAAAACAAGATCTAAAAACAAACCACCCTGGTGGAATCCAAAATTAAACCGGTTGTACAATAAAAGGAAAAAAGTCATAGCTAAAATTAGGAATAGTAACACCCAAAAAGATAAAAAAAAAAAACCTGTCTCATCAAACTAAATAGGCATTTAAGAGGAGTTATCAAGTCCAAGAAAGCCAATTTTGAGGTAAAAATAGCTTCCCAAGCCAAGGATAACCATAAGACCTTAATTAGCTATGTTGGAAGACGCAAAGATAGCACACAGCGGTGTGCCAGACTGATTGTAAATGGAGCAATGTTCACAGAGCTGGGAGATGTACCAAATCTACTGGTCAGCGAATTCAGCTCCAACTTTACCCCCCACTCACCCCCAGCCATTTCCCAGAAAATACCATCTAACATAATCCCTTTAGCTATCAATAGGGGGCAAGTCCTAGCTTTGCTATTTAAGGCTAAGAACACAGCTTTGATGGGCCCTGATAATATCCCAGGATGCCTACTAAACAGCTTTCAATATGAGCTATCAGGGACACTGGAGTCCCTATTCAAATATAGCTTCCAAACAGGCTTTTTGTCATTTGATTGGAGGACTTCAGTGGCCATCCCTCTGCACAAAGGAAGACATCAACATATCCTGGGAACTACAGACCAATTAGTCTGACTTGTTTCATATGCAGAACCATGGAAAGAGTGATCATGGAAATGATTAATAATGACATAGAAAATCTTCACACACTGACCCCACCCAGTTTGGTTTCTTCAAAGGCAGGTCATGCTTACTGAACTTGGTGGACCTTTTTGAGAGGGTCATTAAGACAATGGACCAGAGCAAAACATTGCATATTGTTTACCTTAACCTGGCTAAGGCATTTGATAAAGTACCCCACTTGAGCATTGTAAACAAACTCACTCAAGTGGACTTAAACCACTGTGTAACATGCTGGATAGCCAGCTGGCTCACAGAGATGAACCAGGAAGATAGGATTGGAGAGACCACATCCAGAATGAGACCAGTCACTAGTGGACTTTCTCAGGATTCTGTGCTGGGTCCATTACTCTTTGATATCTACTTCTTGGAAGTCAAGGCCAGGGTCAAGGGCCTCTGGCTGACCAAGTTTTCAGATGATTGCAAACTAGGAGCAGTCGTAGAATCCCCCCAAGATATAACATCTTACGAGAAAGTCTAAAACAAAGAAATGACTGGTGTCAAAGCCATGGCTTAAAACTCACTGCCAAGAAATGCGTAATAGTACCTTTTTTGAAGTCAGAATCTAGGAAACTACCTCACTGATAGACCCAGGAAACAGAGATTTGGATATGCATGCAGATACCAACCTGTCCTTCGACCAACATGTGTCGTAAGGTAGTAAGAAAGTCAATCTATATGACCCAACTTGTAAGTAAAGGCATTGCATCTAGGTCCAGGGAGGTCATCCTATTACTATATTATGGCCCTCATCAGACCCATCAGAGAGTATAATGCCCTCTTTGGTACGTACCTAACCAGGCACATGAAACAACTGGAATGTCTACAGAGTTTTCTCAGTAAAATAATACAGAATGTAAACAAAATGTCCTTTACAGATTGCCTCAAAGCCCTATCTCTATACTTTGTTTCCTGTAGACTGCTGGGAGGTGATCTGTGCTTGGCATACAAGACATCCTTGGATCCCCCTATGGACCTTTTGCACATCTGCAGAAAGAACAGCTCCAGAACTGCAAGATCTAAGAACTTAAGCTTCGCTTACAACATAAATTAGAGGAGTTGGAGGGACAGGTATTAGAGAATTCTCGTTCTTTGGAATAGATTTCCCATCCATGTGAAGCAGAACCCTTCCCTAAACCTATTCAGGTGTAACCTGGACCATTGAATGGGAAATAGAAAATTCACCCCAGGTCTGGCACCTATGTCTGTGGACAGAAGCAGCCATTAAATCATTCCCTAGCTAGCATACACCCTTAAGAATAATGTCTAAGGCACAATAAATACATGGCTAGGCTTATAAAGGATCCTTTAAGGTTAAATTGAGCTATATGAAGAGCCATAAAGAGAAGTTAAGGGACAAAAATATGTATATAGCCACTCTGATATGGCTTTTCCTAGTAGCATACATCTAGACACCAAGTCTACTCATTTAAAAACCTCCAGCAAGGAGGCAAAAAATATGCTATTTATGCATAATTATTTATCTTGCACTTTAAAGTGCTATTTTATGCTTCATAGGATCACAGAAAGTTACTAGGCTAATGGCAATAGTCTTTTTTAGGCCCAGCCATTCATGCTCCAATATTTCCAGTTATCAAAGTTCTACTGTCCATCCCCCTAACAGGGAGTCCAGGGCTATGGACAGGTTCGGAAAAAGGGTCTACGCTTCTTCCACCTTTGCCCTCAGAGCGTTGAATTACCCATCTCATTTCACCGGACTATAGAGGGATTTATTTAAGGAACTCTCTAGTTCTGGCCCTAAGTCTGTGACGCCGGAGGATCAGACTTCCTTTACCTCTACAAGTCCATTTCCAATGCATCCATGAGGCTTATCCCACGCTGTTGAGGGCAACTCTAGGGCGGCTGGTTTCGACATTGGTATTTGGTGCCATGCCTGGATGCGGCTATGTGATTTCGCAAAACCTTTTAAGGCATCCTTTGCCAATGTCCCCTTTGATGGCTCCTCCCTTTTTGGACTGACTGTATGTGACACACTCTCTCGTAGTGAGAAAGATGGAAAGACCCTGTCTGCTGTCGGGATCCTGTTCCCGACCCCCCAAAGGTCCTTCTCCAGGAATCAGGGTGGTGAAAGACATTGTGGCTCAGAAAATCCCAGGGTCCTTTCCAGGTCGCTCAGGGAGATTTTCCCCCAGAGGCAGAGGGGGAAATAATTCCAATGGTAGACGCTGCCCTCGGGGCAAAGGGGGTCCGCTGAATCAGGGGGTCTTAGGATTCTCCCTCGGCAAAATCCTTACAGCATCCCTGAGGTGTTGCTCGACTGTTCCTCTCTGGAGGCAGTCGGGGGACAATGCTTCTTGCAACTAGAGGCCTGGTTAACCATCATGAACAACCATTGGGTGCAAGGTGTTATATCCAGAGATTACTCCGTACCCTTTTTAAATCCCCCAAATCTCAAACACCACCTCCCCGATGTCCCACCCAATCAGAGGGAGGCAGCAACTTTGTAACTCATAAAGTTAATCCAAAAAAAGAGTCATCTAGGAGTCCCCTCTGACCAGCACGGATCAGGGATCTATTCCCGGCTCTTTTTAGTTCCGAAGAAAACAAGGGACCTCAGACCCATACTGGACCTGACTTATAACAAGTCAGTGAGGCACAGAAAGTTCAGGATGGTCATGGTTCAGTCCATCCTTCCCTTTTTACTGAAGGACGACTGGAGGATGCATACTATCATATCAAAATGAACAGACACTCCAGAAGTATTCTGCATTTCAGGCAGGGAACCAGTCACTATCAATTTTGTGTGCTTCCATTTGTTCTCACTACAGCCCCCAGAGTGTTCACGAAAAGCATGGCAGTGGTCACAGCTCACCTCTGACTGCACGGATTACATGTGTTTCCTTACCTGGATGATTGGCTCCTAGTCGCACCAACCAGGCATCTACTGATCCAGACCAGGGATTTTCTTCTACAACTTATCCAGACATTAGGTTGTATGGGTGCAACAGTTACATTACTGCGAACAGCTCGCTTACATATGAGAATTCTCCAATGGACACTGTTCAGTGGTCCCTTCTACGTCACCCCCTCTATCATCCTGTCAATCTGTCTCAGGTGTGCAGGAACTCTCTTTTGTGATGGCTTCATGATCCAGAAGTATCTCAGGGTTAACCTTTCATTCTTCACACCCCCATCTCCATGTTGACTATGGATGCGTCCTGGGTGGGGGAATTACCTGGGACAGACAGTCCAAGTTATGTGGACTCCCCAAGAGACCAATCTGCATGTCAGTGTCCTAGAGATGAGGGTGATTCTTTTAGCATTGCAATCCCTTCACTCCCTTCTTCTAGGGACAGTTGTGATTTCAGACCAACAACATGTCTGTTGTGTGGTATCTCAGCAAACAAGGTGGAAACAAGTCCTATCCCCTTTGTCGAGAAGCGATGAGTGTGTGGCAGTGTGCTCTGTCTACCAACCTCTTTCTAGTTGTGATGCACATACTGGGGATGAACAACATATTGGTGGACAAGATCAGCAGGGTTTTCCTGATGCCTCACGAATAGTGTCTCTGAATCAGTCAGTGGCAAACTAGATCTCCTTCAGATGGGGTCAACCCTGCTGTGACCTTTTTGCATCCCCTTACAGCAACAAGTGCAGCAGGTACTTTGCCCTGATCCCTCCACTGGGACAGTCACCAAGAGATGCTCTAGTCCTTGCTTTGCCCTCTGGTTTACTTTATGCCTTTCCTCCTGCCTCCCTAATTCTTGAATTTCATCAGGAAGGCACACAAGTTGAAGAGCAAAGTGATTCTCATTGTCCATTTTTGGCCTCGACAAGTTTGGTTCACCTTCATTTGGTCTCACCTAATTTGCCCTCCATGTACCTTGGAACCACGCCCGACCTTCTGTCTCACCCCTCAGGAGAAATTCACTCAGATCTTCACAATTTGAAACTAACCGCATGGTTTCTCCCATTCCAATGATGGCTAAACAATTCAGCTTTCTTCCCCTATCATCTGTGTTCATAAATCTTCTATCCAGAAAATTTATAAAAGCAAGTGGAAAAGGTTTTTTATCTGGGCCCAACAGCATTGCATTGATCCAGTTACAGTGCCCATTTTGGCAGTCTTGGATTTTCTGTCTGGTCTTTTTCATTTGGGGATCAATTTCTCTAGCGTCAAAGTTCAGTTAGCAGCCATTTCAATTTTTCACATCAGAGAGAATATGTCTTTGGCTTCTTCCAGACTATGCAAAGCCTTTCTAAAGGGTACTTTCCTTCTCCGACCGCCTATCAAGGATTCTACTCCTTCATGGGATCTTACTCTAGTTCTACAAGCCTTGACGTTACCCCCCTTTAAAACCCACTGCTAGAGCTGGTTTGAAATTCCTGTCCTGGAAAACAGGCTTTTTAGTGACCATTACTTCGGCCAAGAGAGTTTCTGAACTGCAGAAGCTTTCTTCTAAAAACCCCCTTATCTTTTTTTCCATAAAAACAGAATTACTTTACGTATAAATCTCTCTTTCTTACCAAAGGTTGTGTCAATCAATAGTATTAATAAATCTGTTGATCTTCATGTATTTTTTTCAAACTTTCAAAATAAGGGTGAATATATTGACAGCCGCGGTGGTGCAGCGGTAGTGTTGTTGCCTCACAGCAAGAGGTTCTCCCATTCGATTCTCGGCTGGAGTGCGGGGAGTGCCTTCTGTGTGGAGTCTGCATGTACTCCCCGCGGTTGGGTGGCGTTCGAAAGGCATGCGTAAATGGGCGTGCCTTCGTTGAAGGTTGGACGTCGAGCTGGCACCTCGACGTTTGTGAAAATCTACTGCCAATCATTAGCGGACCAGAGTTCCGCTGTGGCGACCCCTAACCGGGAAAAGCCGAACGACAAACAACAGCATATGTTGCATCTTTTAGATGTCCATAGACAATTGCGATTTTGTTTGGATAAGACAAAATCTTTCAGGAAGTTTGATCAGTTGTTTGTCGCTTTCTCAGATTCCAGAAAAGGGAAAGCGGTTGTTAAAACTACTATTGCTCATTGGCTAACAAGCTGTGTTATGCATGTATATTCCTTGAATAATGTTCTCCTACCTAGACCCGTCAGAGCTCATTCCACAAGATCTATTGCCACTTCTCAGGCTTTCTGGTCTAGGTTTTTTTTAGAAGATATTTGTGCAGCTGCATCCTGGGCAAACTCCCACACTTTCATTTCGCATTACACGCTTGACATCATATCTAAGAACAGGGCTGCCTTTGGTTCTGCAGTGTGCTCTGGAATATCCTTCCATAAGGCCACCCAGATCTATGTAGCTGGGGACTGTGTCCCACAGGTTTGATGAAGACTGAATAGACAACATCAGATAAAGAAGTTATGCATTCACCATAACGTTCCATCTATGTTGTCTGTTTCAGTCTTCATCAACCTTCCCCCTTCCTTATCTCCGAAGGATCTGATGGATTGTACTGGGAAACTTTTGTTCCTCTGTTGAGCTCCTGGACAACTTTTATGCTTTGTTTCCTTTTGGGGTGCAAGTTGTTATTTATAAAATTGGCAGTAAACTCGATCTAAGGTATCGCAGAGGAGCAGGGCAATATGGACAGGGTGGGAGGAGCTCTAGCTTCAGATCCTAAGATTGCAGACGGCTGTGTCGGTTCTGAGCTTGGAACCGAGACTCACAGGTTTGATGAAGACTGAAGCAGACAACACCGATGGAATGCTATGGTGAGTACATGACATCTTTTTTTTAACCAAATTATAAATAATTGCCTTAGGACTATCAGCTTCATGTTTTTAGCTGTGTGGTAATGAGTGCAAAAATATTCACAGAGCAGAATGTGAGATGCTACTTTGAAAGCCTTGCTGATATGGGTCCCCATATATAAGTGTGTGTGTGTGTGTGTGTGTGTGTGTGTGTGTGTGTGTGTGTAAATATATTTACATGCACACAAAGTTTGTCAGGATTTTGCCAATTTATGTTTAGTCAATCATATGCAAAGTCCCAGTCCTTTGTGTGCAGAGGAAATTGTGATTTTTGACCCCCCCCCCCACCCCCACCAAGACCCATCTAGTCTGGTGATTTGATGATGTGAGATGAAGCAAAATAGCACTGGTGAGTTGTGTTTTTCTGAAGTACAGTTTAACAAATGATAAACGCATTTTTTGTGTGTAGTGTGTATATGTATATATATATATATATATATATATATATATATATATATATATATATATATAATGTGTGTGTGTGTGTATGTATGGGTCCACGTTTAAATTTCGAAACTCCAAAATCTTGAATATCACAATCCTGAAGCTCAGATGTTCGAAGTTTTGGAATCACGAAGAAAAAAAAAACACACCTAAAACAACAAACTTCATCAATAATGTTTTTGCAGAGGGGCAAGCCCCCCCGTACCCCCCACATGCCCTGCTACTTAAAATATGCTGACTCCAAGATTGCACTACAGTGAAGAGAACGGTAAAGTTCCTGTTCTGCACTGTCGGGCGATCTCAATTGATAAGTTTCGAGATTCCAAGACTTTGAACATTTGAGCTTCAGGATTGTGATGTTCGAGGTTTTGAAGCTTCGAAATTTCAAAGTGGACCTGTGTGTAAATATAACTATATATGGATATATAATATGAGTTACCTCAGATCTGTGCTGTGTGCTAGTTTGTCAACTGTGCATTCCGTTGTTGGTGGATTATGTTGAGTGATAGTGTTGTCATGTTTGGAGGCAAGTGTGGGCATTACTTTTTAATGCTGAAACTCTTGGATTTACCAGTAGTTACAGCATTAGGGGTTAGAAGTGCATGTGTGCATGTTTGTGTTTGTCTGTGTGTATGAATGATTTAGGGTACTATAGTGTAAGGGCTGGATGATAGCATAGATTTGTAGGGAGCATATGTGGGAGTGTTTGCATGCTAGATTTGGAGGAAGGGCTGGGCAAGGGTTAGGTGTTAGAAGTGTTTATGCAAGGGTTTACTTGTTAGGGTTAAGTAAAGGGCTAGATTTAGTGCTGTGTATATGTGTTTTTCTATGTAGTGTGTCTGAGCTTTCTGATACCCTCCGCTCTTGACTTGAAACTTCAACAAGGCGTCTTTATTCCTCACACAGTGAGAGCATCAGAGAAAAAAATCTCCCAGATATGCTAGCTAAAGGGATTTTATCTGGACTGTTCCCTTAAAAGGCTAATGTGGGACCTGAACCTGAGAAGAAATGTGCCAAAGTGGCTTAAATCCTGTCTGTTTGCACTCTGTTCATTTCATGCCATTAAAACAGAATCAGTGCTGTTCATTGTTGTCAGCTTTTCAACTGTATAGTATGCTAACACATGCTTGCTTTTATTTTTGATGAAAACTTGTTTTAACTTCATTTGAAGTAAGGTGTTGTCTTCTCCCCTTAAAATGATCAACATTTGCCCCTGTGGTAGACTGCATTACATGCTTGCTCTGTGTAGGGCCTTAGCATAAACTGTAGTTTTGTGATATATGCCCAGAATTTAACACAACTAGAGTGAGGTATTTAAAATGCATACACCTTATTTAACTGAGAAATGTTTGAATTGTCTAGAAAAGTATTCTAAACACAAAGGTCACTGTCTTAAAAAAATATTGTGAGGAAGAAAGAACTAAATATGAGTAGCATGAAAAATCTAAAGATGAAGTTACTAAAAGTACTAAAACACACTGGTTTCCAGTTGCTTTGACAAAAGAGGGGTTACCCACCCACTGACCCCAAAAGTGTGGATCTCAAGTCGAGAACTGAACAGCATGCAAACAGACAGGATTTTACAATGGAAAGAATGTGGAAAGGTGAAGTTTTAGTTACTGAACATATTCTGAAACGTGCATTAAATGGAAATTTTCTGTTAGATTACTTTTTAGAGGTTAAAGTGGACATCTATAGGCAGGCTAAGGAGAGTTTTAAGTTCCTGGACTCTGAAGTGCTCCATGGAGAAGGGGGAGTTTCCTGATTGCTTTAGAATATCCATCAGTAGTGCTATTGTCTAAGGTAGGCATGGAAGCAGATCATCATCTTTATGGGATGAGGAATGTAAACTGAAGTCAGGAAGGTCCTGTCAGGGCATTTGTCCTTACCTGAGACGAATGCTGTGTATAGTTACAGACTGTATATAGTTTTTATGTTTCAAAAACATATGTATTAAAAAAGAAAGTAATTGTAAATGTCAGGAAAATTTCATTAAGATGTAGTCATAGCTATGTGTGTGTGTATGTATATATATATATATATATATATATATATATATATATATATATATATATATATATATATATACGCTCTTACATGTATATTTGGTTGAATGTATATATGGAAACTTAAACATTTGTATACTCTTGTTCAGTTGTGAAATATCTTGCAATGCTGTACCAGGTTCTTATCTACTCTCACTGAATATTTTGTACACTTGTATTTTCAACCAAATGGGGTAATATCCTCTTATGGTATACTAACTGCTGTAAAGTCTACAATTTGTATGATACTACTCTGTAATGTCTTTTTTTGTAAATTTTTCTTCTCTCTGTAAACTTATGGATATTGCTCAATTAAGCACTTGTTTTCATCGATGGGTGAGTGGCTGTCAGGTCACCACTTTTGAAGGGCTGGCAGGCCTTTTGGTGAGGGAACAAGCTCTTAGCACTTTGTCTGAGGACATAAGAATCTGGTTGGCAGATGCAGAATGCAGGACTGCAGATGAGTTGGAGAAAAAAGCAGACTTATACCTAGCAAGCAGGGCATCGCTGCACAGGAAAGGGATACCTAATGCTGCACATGGATCTAAGGGAACCCATGGTTGACAGCCTAAACCACCCCAACAGAGTCCACCAGTAACAGAGGAAGCCACTAGTTCAGGTACATGGCCAGAATCAACGGTTAAATGTTTTAAATGTAACCAGTGGGGCAATGTAGCATATAGATGTCTGTGGAGGCAAGTTGGGAGAACCAGTAAGTGGGAATAACAGAATGCCAGCAGTAAGTTGTCTGGAGACAACAAGGGTACCAAACTACCACAAGAGGTTATGTCCTATCTTAGTATATGGGAAACAGGCCACTGCTAAGAGAGACATAGCCTCTGAAGCCTGCAATGGTTAAAGAGGAGCACTACTTGTTTGGGCAGACTACTCCAGTCAGAACTTTAGACGGGACCCCATTCTAAATACCTTTGGCTAGGATACACCTTGACTGGGAGGGTGGAAAAGGAAGCCAGTAGGTAGGTGTGCTTGAGAATATCCCTGCAGATGTCCTGATAGGGGATGTTTTTGATAATGCAGTACCTGGTGTGCATGCAGTGACATGCAGTCAGCTTTGGATACAAGTATCTGGGTCTGGTAGCTTGGGGGCGGACCTAGACAGACCGCACACTTTAAGCCAGTACTGGTAAGATGACTACGTCAGGGAGGGAGCTACCCTGTAGCAGTGAGACTGAAGGTGAGCCACAATTGCTGGTGGGTACTGATGTTCCCTTGGACAGGGTGACGGCAAGGGCAGATGTGAGTAGTAGTACCCAGGCTGACCTCTGTCAGGGAATACCAGACTCCCTATGGAAGGGGGGCTGGGAAGGGTTACCAAGAGAGAGGTGAGACAGGCTCAGCTCTCAGACCCTACATTACAAGGCCTGAAGGAGGTAGCCAGTGAGGCACCTTATTGTCAAGGAAAATTATACTGAGACAAAGAATTACAGTATAGAGAGTGGACCCCTAAGGGAGGGCTAGAGGGTTTGAGAATACAGCACTTGAGAGTGCCCAGAGCCTACCGTCTGGTACTTCTCGTCATAGCCCATGATATTCTCTTTGCAGGCCATATGGGCATAAAGCGTACAAAGAGATGTATTATGCAGAACTTTTATTGTCCTGCGATCTCCAGAGATGTAGCAGGGTACTGCAGGACCTTTGAGCAGTGCCGAAAGGTAGGCAAGGCAAGAGACAAGGTCAAAGCTCCTTTGATGCCTATGGCTGTGATTGAGGAGCCATTTCAGAGGGTAGCTATGGATATTGTAGGGCCTCCGAGTACCCCACGTTCCACAGGAAAGAAGTATATCCTAGTGGTGGTAGATTATGCTACCAAATACCCTGAGGCATGGCTCTCTCCTCCATTGAGGCAGAAAAGGTAGCAAATGCTTTGTTAGAGATTTTCAGCAGGGTAGGTTTCCCAAAAGAAATTGTGGCTGACAGAGATGCCAATTTCATGTCAGACCTGCAGGCTTGTCTGTGGAAGCACTGTGCGGTGAAGCACCTAAAGACCCCCCCCTACCATCCCCAGACTAATAGTCTGGTTGAGAGGTTAAACTCTACACTAAAGACCATGCTACAGACATTTGCAGACCAGTTTAAGAGGGAGTGGGACAAATATTTGCCCCATCTGTTTGCTTACAGCTAGGTGCCCTGGAATCCACAGGTTTTTCACATTTTGAATTGTTGTATGGGCATAGGGTGAGATGACCTCTAGATTTGATTTGTGATGCGTGGGAGGGTGAGTGTGAATCCCACAAGGAGTCATTTGTGGCATATGTCCTAAACCTCAGGACGAGGCTCAGGAGACTCATGGGCTTGGCCCAGGAAAACCTGCCAGAAGCCCAACAGCAAAAAAAGGTCTGGTTATGACAGGAGTACTCGAGCTAGAGAGTATGCTGTAGGGCAGTATGTTATGGATGTTCTTCGTGTTTCACTGTTGCAGTCATTACATTTAGGGTAATCTGCTAGCAGGTTGCCCTCAGTCGGCCTGATTAACAAAGTCTTGGGTCCTGCGTCGGTTGCTGTCCCTTCTTCCATGACATCAGGTCATCGGGGTATAAAACATGCAGCCGACGTCATCACATCAGTCTCTCTTGCCGCGCGGTTCCCGAAGCAGAAGCAGTTCGCAAGTGCCAATCGTCCGACTCCTGAAATTTTCGTTTTCGAGTTTCAGAACCAAAGTCTTCAACTAAACGCTAAGTACCCCATTGGGGAAACTTTTTCTTGCTCCTTACCGATGTCAGAAAAGTTAGTAATTGCATTACTTGTGGGAAGCAAATACCTCATAAGGATTTTCATTTGTACTGTATTCCTTGCCTAGGCCCTGACCACAATGTACTTTGCTGTCGGTTTTGTGCTAAATTTAATCAATGCACTATTAAATGTCGGTATATTTTTGCTTCTAAATATTTTGGCTCACGATTTAATTACCCAGAAATGTCGTCGGTTAGCAATCCGACTACCGGAATACCTAAAAAACGCAAAGAAAAAGACAGAGACTGGCCGTCGCAGTCCAAAACTGACGACGACGATTCTCCTAAGCCAGTCGCCAGTTCGCCGGTACTCAGTGAGGTGCTTTCACAGCCCCTGATACCCGCCACTTCTGATTCGCAGGCCTCTACTGAGACCCATTCGGAGTCCGGTATGCCGCGAGATGCTTCAATTATGGAGCCCGTGGATGTCTCTACCTCAGATGGGTCTGGAGCCGCTGTGCAGGCACCGGCTTCTGAGGGTGTTTTCAGGCCTACAGATTTGTATATTAGACCAATGCCATCTTCAAAACTAAGGCCAAAATCTAAATCTATGTCTAAAAAAACGACGCCTGGGCCACATGTGCAGGCCCTTGTGCCTAAAAAACAAATGATCAAAATGGCTGAAGATTTAATTACTCTGATCAGGTGTAGCCAACCCCCTCCTTTTAAGAGGCCTAGGCAAGACATTGATTATGAATCTTCTGAACAGGATTCTGTTTCTTCTGACTCTTCTAATGAACAAGATTTGTTTATACCTACTTATGAGGATTCTGATGCAGAAAATTCCATTCCTTCTGCTTCTCCCCCTGAGGATTTTTCTTTTGGGGAAACTTTACATACCTTAAGGGAACATTTCCACTGAGAAAAGTCAGGATTTCTCTGAATCTAAAAAGAGACTTGGGGATTTTCTTCTTCTTCCTCAGCATAGGCCTTTGGCTATACCTCATGTTCTAGGCATTGCTGTTGATGTTTTTTCAGAATCTAGTATGGCTCCTGATTCTCTGCCCTCCTGCTCCTTGTAAGCCAGACAGATACTACAGGGTTCTTGACTCCCAGAAATTCCTTTTCAAAAATCCTATTGCAGCTCCTGAAACCATTTCTCAGGGTCCCAAGGGCATTAAGGCCTCTACTGCTAAAAATCCTACCCCTTCTGATAGAGATTCCAGGGCACTGGATAGATGGGGTAAGAAGGTTTACACTTCTGCAACCTTGGCAATCAGGACTTTAAACTGTCAATTTCATATGCTTAAATATCAACAGCATATCATGGGACTGCTTAAACAGAAAATGATGTTAATTTTTGACTGTGTGGAAAGTAAAGATTTACAGGATTTATTGCATTCAGCTGAACAAGTTGGAAAACATACTTTGCAATGCGGTTTTGATTCTTTGGAGGCCTCTTGTAGGGCTGCTGTAACTGGGTCTATGCTAAGAAGGCATGTTTGGCTCAAAGAGCAAACTCTGCCTGATCATGTTAAAGCAAAATTGTTGGATGCTCCTTTACAACAGGACTGTCTCTTTGGTAATAAGGCTGAAGAAGTTTTAAAAAAGATGGAAGCTAAAGCTAAATTTATGCTAACTGTGAAAGATTTCTTAAAGTGCAACCTCCAAGATTTAGTAGGCACTGGCCTACTAAGAACTGGTCCTTTCCAGTTCCTTCGAGAGCCATTCAAGTCAAACCCAGACATTCCAAAGGCTCCAGGTTTCAGTCACAAGGGACTTTTAGAACAAAACAACGGGGTGCCTCCACCTCCAAATCTGGAAACAACAAGGCACCTTCCTATGGTAAACAGTCTCAATGACTTCCCTCTACAGTTACCAAGCACTTACCTCTTAGCTGCCCCTTTGGGGGGAAAACTGGCACTTCATGCAAGAAACTGGCAACTTATAACCCAGGACAAATGGGTTTTAAATATAGTATCCCAGGGATACAGATTCCATTTCCACACGTTGCCAATCCCAAACGGATGGCCAGACCTACCCCCAAATCATTGGGCAGAGGCCCAGAAACAAGTGCTGTCCTTCATGAACATGAGGGCTATTCAACCAGTACCAGAAGAGGAAAAGGGACAAGGTTTCTATTCAAGACTTTTCCTGGTACCCAGAAAAGATAAATCATGGCGTCCAATTTTGGACTTGTCTACTCTGGCTCCAGTAATTGCATTTTGCAGGCAAAGAAATATTCAGATATATCCATACCTGGCCGATTGTCTAATTCTGGCAGAAAACAAGGACATTCTTCTAAAGCATCTGGCGTTTGTAAAAAGGGTTCTAACTTGTCTAGGGTACACCATAAACGAAAAGAAATCACAACTGGTACCCTCTCAAAAAATTACATTCCTGGGTGCAAGCTTGAATACAATTGCCCAGATGGCTTACCTTACGCCAGAAAAGCAAATTCATTTGGTAACTTACTTCAAACAGGTGGCCACAAAAACCATGCTATCTGCAAGACAAATTCTGCAAGCCTTGGGGTTCATGGCCTCCTGCATTCTTCTAATTCCATATGCAAGACTACATATGAGGAAACTTCAGTGGTACTTAAAAAGTTTATGGAGTCAACATTGTCACAGCCTGGAAACAATGATTCCTATCGTACCTTGCCTGCAACTAGAGTTCCTGTGGTGAGCAGAGGCCTGCCACCAAAACAAGGGACTGCCATTCACTCCACCCCCCTGCCGCCCAAACCCTAACAACAGACGCATCAGACTATGCTTGGGGGAATCATCTGGCAGGGAAGTGCACTCAGGGTAAATGGAGGCCAAATCAAATGCACCTTCATATCAATCAGAAAGAGATGCTAGCTGTACAGAATGCACTGACAGCCTTCAAGGACTACCTTCATCCAGGACAATTACTGATAAAGACAGACAACACCACAGTTATGTGGTACATAAACAGGTGGGTACCCACTCCTACCCCCTTTGCAGACTAGCCATGGCATTGTGGAACAAGCCTTGACCTACCAAATACAACTACAAGCTCAATTCCTGCCAGGAAAGCTGAATACTCTGGCAGACGAACTAAGCAGAAATCTCATGGACCCACACGATTGGAAACTGGAACCACGGATTTTCGACATGTTGACACGCAAATGGGGGGAGTTCAGACATAGATGTTTTTGCCTCACCCCAGAACGATCAGTTGGACAAATTCTGCACAAGAACTCATCACAAAAAAGACTGGAAAGTGGATGCTCTATCATTCAGCTGGAAAAACCTATCAGTCTATGCTTTTCCCCCTCTGCCTCTGCTCTCCAAAGTTCTACTAAAAGTCAAACAGGACAAACCAAAAATGATTCTGATTGCTCCAGAATGGCCTCGCCAACACTGGTACCCACTCCTGCGCAACGTGTCACACCTTCCACCGTAGCACCTGCCTCTGACACCTTACTTGCTGTCTCAGAAGAACAACCAAATTCTGAACACTCTGCTCCAAACTTTGAATCTTGCAGCATGGCTAATCACCTAAATTCACCCTTAGTATCCCTCAGCAAACCTGTGATGGATGTCATTTTGGAGGAGAAGAAGGCCTAGTACTAGAAAATCTTATGCTGACAAATAGAAAATATTCTGTGCCTGGAATCAATAACAAGGAATAAGCACAGCAGTGCCCAGTATTCCTCAGATTTTACAATACTTAACTGAGATGCTTCACAAGGGCCTGTCCTTTTCTACAATAAAAATCCATGCCTCAGCTATTTCATCTCATTACAACACAGAACCTCCCATCTTCTCTCATCCTCTGTTAAAGCAGTATCTCAGAGTGGCCAAAATCTTAAGACCACCCAGGAGAGCTCCAACCCCTCCTTGGAACCTCAATTTTGTATTGGAAAAACTCACTCTCCCTCCTTTCGAGCCAGCTGTTACTGCAGACTTAAAATTTCTCTCCTGGAAAACAGCTTTCCTTTTAGCAGTCACTTCAGCTTGAAGGATTTCTGAATTACAGGCTCTTATGGCAGTGGAGCCTTTCATTATTTTTCATGCGGACAGGGTGTCTCTCTGGACCAATCCATCCTTCATACCTAAGGTGGTATCCAGTGTGGCTCTTAATCAGACCATTCATTTGTCAACTTTCTTTCCCAATCCACAGAACAAGGGGGAGCGGAATCTGCATTCATTGGATGTACACAGACAACTTAGATTTTACTTCAACAGGACAAAATCTGTAAGTAAATCAGAACAACTACTGGTGGCATTTGCTGAAGGGGCAGAGGGAAAGGCTATTTCAAAGCAGACCATTTCCAAATGGATAAGCCATTGCATTCGATGTTCATAGTGTTTCACTGTTGCAGTCATTACAATTGGTTTATCCTGCTGGCAGGCTACCCGCAGTCGGCCTGAATTCCAAAGTCGAGGTCCGACGTCGGTTGCTGTCGCCTCCTCCCTGACGTCAGTGTGCCAAGGGTATGAAAGATGCAGCCGATGCCATTTTCGTTAGTCTTTCTTGCCACGCGGTGCCCGAAGCAAAAGCAGTTTGCACGTGCCGGTCGGCTGACTCCTGAGATTTTCAAATTCGAATTTCAGATCCGCAGTCTTCATTAAAGTTAAGTACCCCATTAGGGAAACTTTTTTCTTGCTCCAGACCGATGTCAGAAAAAGTTAATAATTGTATTTCTTGTGGGAAGCAAATACCTCATAAGGATTTTCATTCTTACTCTATTCCTTGCTTAGGCCCTGACCACGACGTTGCTAGTTGTCAGTTTTGTGCTAGATTTAACCAACGCACTATTAAGCGTCGGTACGATTTTGCATTTCTTTACTTTGGCAGAAGATTCAATTATATAATGCCGTCAGAACAGCCGACTACCGGAGTTTATAAAAAGCGCAAAGAAAAGGACAGGCATCTGAGGTCCAAAACTGACGATGAGGCTTCCACTAGGCCTGTCGCCGGTTCTCAGTGAGGCGCTTTCGCAGCCCCTGACGCCCGCTACCTCAGAGCCACAGGCTGCTTCCAACTCCCACGTGGAGCTGACTAGGCCGCTGGAAACTCAAGGTATTGGACACTCAGAAACTATTCCCTCAGATGGGTCCGGAGCCGCTGAGCAGGCATCGGCTTCTGAGGGTGTTTTCAGGCCTACACAGTTGTATGTGAAACATACTTCAGCTTCAAAGGCAAAGACTAAAGCAGCTCAAAAGACAAAGAAACAAGTACAGCATTCTCCTGGACAGGCCACCATGCCTAAAAAAACAGATGCTTAAAATGGCCGAAGACCTAATTACTTTGATCAGGGGTTCCCATCCCCCTCCTGATAAGAGGCCTAGGCAAGAGATAGAATATGAATCTTCAGATCAGGTTTCCATTTCCTCTGATTCCTCTTCTGTACAGGAATATTCTCTTCCTCCCTATGAGGATTCTGATGCTGAAGAATCTATCCCTTCATCCTCTCCTCCTGAGGATTATTCTTTTGGGGAGACACTGCATACTATGAGGGAGCATTTCCACTGGGAGAGCCAAGATTACTCAGAATCCAAGAAAAGGCTCAGAGACTTCCTTTTATTACCTCAGCACAGGCTAGCCCTCCTGTTTTAGACATTGTAGATGATGTATTTTCAGAGTCCACTCTATCTCCAGACTCTTTACCACCAGCTCCTGTTAAGCCAGACAGATACTACAGGGTTCCTGATTCACATAAATTTCTTTATAAAAACCCTGCTGCTGACCCAGAAACTCTCTCTGAGTCCCAAAGGGGTCAAGGCTTCCCACTGCAAAAAACCCTATCCCCTCTGATAGGGATTCTAAGGCCCTGGACAGATGGGGGAAAAAGATTTATACTTCTGCTACCTTGGCTGTAAGAGCTTTAAATTGCTAATTTCATATGCTTAAATATCAGCAATATCTTATGTCACTGCTTAAACAGAAATGTTGACAAATTCAGAATGTGCAGAAAACAAAGAAATGCAGGATTTATTGCATGCAGCTGAACAAGTGGGAAAGCATACTTTGCAATGTGGTTTTGATTCTCGAGAGGCCTCCTGCAGGGCTGCTGTTACAGGTTCTGTCATTAGGAGGCATGCTTGGTTAAAAGAACAGAATCTGCCTGATCATGTTAAAGAAAAACTATTAGATGCTCCATTACAGCATGATACTTTGTTTTGTGTTAAAGCAGAAGAGGTGTTGAAGAAAATGGAGGACAAAGCTAAATCTATGCAAACAGGCAAGGATTTCTTGCAGGTACAGCCTCCCAGATTTAGCAGGAACTGGCCTAGAAATAATTGGTCCTTTCCAGTGTCAGACAGGCCACAGAGAGGCAGATACAGACGCCCCAGAGGCAGATCACAGCCCCAAGGCTCATACAGGCCTAAACAATGGGGTGCTTCTACCTCCAAAAGTGGAGAGGAAAAATCACAGCCATACAGGAAACAGTCTCAATGACTTTCCCCTGCCAGCACCGAGCACTTATCTTCTGGCAGCCCCCTTTGGGGGAAAAACTAGCACTTTTTTCACAAAATTGGCACATGATCACCCAGGACAAATGGGTCCTAAATATCGTATCACAAGGCTACAGGTTCCACTTTCACACCCTGCCAAGGCCAAACGGTATGCCAGACCTGCCACGCAATGAATGGGCAGAGGCACAAAAACAAGTTTCATCCCTCATGGACATGAGAGCTATTCAGCTAGTACCACAGCAAGAGCAAGGACTAGGATTCTACTCAAGGCTATTCCTGGTGCCCAGAAAGGACAAAGCCTGGAGACCAATACTGGACCTGTCTATCCTACACACATTCCTGGATATTCCAAAATTCAAAATGTTAACTCTGCATCAGCTTCTGCCCATGCTGGGCAAGAGGGCTTGGTTTGTGACTTTAGACCTAAAAGAGGCATACCTGCATGTCCCAATCATGCAGAAGATACCTCAGATTTATAGCTGGCTTAATGCACTACCAATTCTCTGCACTGCCCTTTGGCTTATCTACTGCGCCTAGGGTCTTCACAAAATGCCTGGCACCAGTGATTGCATTTTGCAGACAAAGAGGAATACAAATATATCCTTACTTGGACGACTGTCTTATTCAAACAGTGAACAAGGACATCCTACTACAGCATCTGGTGTTTGTAAAAAGGTTACTAACAGGTCTAGGGTACACAGTAAACGAAAACAAAACTCGTACCCTCTCGAGAGATAATATTCCTGGGTGCAAGCTTAAATACAACTGCCCAGATGGCTTATCTCACGCCAGACAAACACAGACAACTGACTACTTATTTCAAAATGTTGGCAACAAAGACCCAGTTATCTGCAAGAAAAATTCTGCAGGCTTTGGGCTTCATGGCATCTTGCATTCTGCTAATTCCATATGCAAGACTGCATATGAGGAAACTTCAATGGTATCTATAAAGTGTTTGGACTCAACATTGCCACAGCCTGGAAACAATAATTACCCTCATTCCCTGCCTGCAACAGGAGTTTCGATGGTGGGCAAAAGCCTGTCACCACAACACAGGACAGCCATTCACCTTACCCGCAGCCAGGCAGACATTGACAACAGATGCATCAGATTATTCCTGGGGGGCCCATATGGCAGGAAGATGTATTCAGGGCACATGGTCCACAAGTCAAATGCATCTACATATCAATCAAAAAGAGATGCTAGCTGTTCAGAACGCCCTGACAGCCTTCAAGGATGTACTTCATCCAGGACAACTACTGATAAGGATGGGCAATACTACAGTCATGTGGTACATAAGCAGGGAGGCACACATTCCTACCCCCTCTGCAGGCTAGCCATGAACTTGTGGGACACAGCATTGACTTACCAAGTACATCTGCAAGCACGATTCCTGCCAGGAAGGACAAATACTCTGGCAGACGAACTAAGCAGAAACCTAATGGATCCCCACTAGTGGAAATTGGAACCACAAGTCTTCAGCATGATAACAAGGAACTGGGGATGCCCGGACATAGACCTATTTGCCTCCCCTCACAACTACCAACTACAGAAATTCTGCACAAGGACTTATCACAAGCAAGCATGGAAAGTGGATGCACTATCTTTCAGCTGGAAAGACCTAACAGTATATGCCTTTCCTCCTCTGCCTCTCCTCCCCAAGGTGTACTCCTCAAGGTCAGACAAGAGAAACCAAAAATGATACTGATTGTCCCAGACTGGCCCCGCCAGCACTGGTACCCAATCCTAAAGAGCTTGTCTCAATGCCCAACTTGGACATTACCTCAAATTCCTCACTTATTGACCCAACAAGACAGATACTGCACAGTCAACTCAGGACCTTAAACCTGGCAGCATGGCGGATAATGTAGCCAGTCAAGGCACACCTCTCTCTAAAGCAGTGATGGATGTTATTTTGGAGGCCAGGAGGCCTAGCACCAGAAAATCTTATGCAGAAAAATGGAAGAGATTCTGTGCTTGGAACCAGGCACAAGGTTTTGACACTATTGTTCCAAATATTCCTCAGATTTTGCAATACTTAACTGAGATGCGTGATAAAGGCCTTTCCTAATTAAAATTCATGCCTCTGCCATTTCAGCTCATTACAATACAGAACCACCTATTTTTTCTCATCCATTACTAAGGCAGTACCTCAGAGGGGCCAAAAACATAAGACCTCCAAGGAGAGCACCAATACCTGCATGGGACCTCAACTATGTCTTGGAAAAACTCACACTGCCTCCGTTTGAACCAGCCACTGCAGCTGATATAAAATTCTTATCCTGGAAAACAGCTCTGCTCTTAGCAATAACCTCTGCTAGATGGGTCTCAGTGTTACAGGCACTCATGGCTGTGGAACCATTTATCATTTTCCATCCTGACAGGGTTTCTCTGCTGACAAACCTTACATTTATGCCTAAGGTAGTGTCCAGTGTGGCCCTTAACCAAACAATTCATTTGCCTACCTTTTATCCAAACCCACAGAATAAGGTTGAGAGAATTCTGCATTCTTTGGACATTCACAGGCAGCTACACTTCCACTTGGACAGAACCAAAGCTTTCAGAAAGACTGAACAACTTATAGTGGCATATGCTGCAGGATCACAAGGAAAGCCCATCTCAAAGCAGACTATTTCAAAGTGGATAGGCCACTGCATTCATTTCTGCTATTCACAGCATGGCAAAATCAGTGCCTAAGGGCATTAGGCCACATTCAACCAGAGCAGCAGCCACTTCAGCAGCCTTCCTCAGAGGAGTACCAACCAAAGACATCTTAGAGGCTGCAACTTGGAGTTCAGTGCATACTTTTACAAAGCACCATCACTTACCTCTCTACTCTAAATCCAGGGCAGGATTTGCCATTGCAGTTCTGCAGGGCCTGATAGCCTCTCCTAATCCTATTTAGCACCAGCCTCCCAACCTTAGCTTTGGGATTCAACCCAATTGTAATGACTGCAACAGTGAAACATGATGAACATAGTACATTTGTGTACCTACCATAAATGTAGATGTTCGAGTGTATTCACTGTTGCAGTCCAGGTTACCTTCCCACCATCCCCCTTTTCCTTTGCTGGGACTTATCTGTACTTCTCTATTTTATACAACCTATGTGGTATATTTGCTTGTAGATGAAGGAAAATTTATTTTTTGTGCATGCATGCTTATTGGCATACTTTAGCCTACCATTTTAGGGGCACCTGACATCTGGGGCAAGAAAAACTGAAGAAAATGGCGTCGGCTGCATCTTTTATACCCCTGGCGCACTGACGTCAGGGAGGAGGTGACAGCAACTGACCCCGGACCTAGACTTTGGAATTCAGGCCGACTGCGGGTAGCCTGCCAGCAGGATAACCCAATTGTAATGACTGCAACAGTGAATACACTCGAACATCTACATTTATGGTAGGTGCACAACTGTACTTTTCTGCTATATGCACCATGGTAAAACTATCCCCCAGGGGATCAGATCCCATTGCACCAGGGCTGCATCTACTTCTACAGCCTTTCTCAGAGGTGTTCCTACCAGACACATTCTAGAAGCTGCTACCTGGAGCTCAGTTCATACGTTCACCAAACATTACCATTTACCTTTGTTTTCTAAATCCAGAGCTGGTTTTGCCACTGCTGTCCTGCAGGGCCTTATAGCTGGTCCTAATGCTGTATCCATCCTCCCAACCATAGCTTTGTGAATCTACCAAAATGTAATGACTGCAACAGTGAAACACGAAGAACATAGTACAGTTGTGTGCATTTACCATAAATGTAGATGTTCTAGTGTATTCACTGTTGCAGTCCTGGTCATCCTCCCACCAGCCCCCTGTTTTTCTCTTACTGTAGATCTACTTTCTTTTACTATGCATAAAAGCCTTTGTGGTGTATTTGCTTCTGTTTGGAGGTATATTTTTTTGTGTTTTTTAATTTTTTTTATATATATATATATATATATATATATATATATTTTTTTTTTTTTTTTTTTTTGCTCCCCATTTGGGGGACACCTGACATCTGGGGCAAGAAAAACTGATGTAATGGCGTTGGCTGCATGTTTTATACCCCTGACGACCTGAAGTCATGGAAGAAGGGACAGCAACCAACGCAGGACCCAAGACTTTGTTAATCAGGCCGACTGAGGGCAACCTGCCGTAAATATAATGACTGCAACAGTGAATACACTTGAACATCTACATTTATGGTAAGTGTACACAACTGTACTTTCTCATTCCTCTCAGACACAACAAGATGCAGGTAAGCTTGTGAGGGACTCTTCAAAGTGGTAAGGAATGTCAGTGATGTTAACTACATGGTAGAACTGCTAGGCAGGAGGCAGGGACACAAGCTGTACCACGTGAATGTGATGAAACTTTACGATGATAGGGAAGCCCTGGTGCTAAGTATTTGCAGTGGATGGCAGGTGGAGTCTGAGGGGGATCTGTGAATAATCTCCTCCGTGAAGCTTGGACTGACACATCAGTAGAAGAGGTAGCAATGTCCCAGAAGCTATCCCCTACCCAAGTTCAAGAAATCCAAGCAGTGTTACAGGAGTTTGGGGGCATGTTCACTGGGAAACCAGAGTGCACCCACCTGATGCAGAACCATGTTGAATATAGGACCCCCAAAGGCCTATTAAGCAGGCCCCTTATAGGGTGCCTGAGAGAGTCAAACAGAATCTGAGGGAGGAGATACAGGAAATGTTGGAACTAGGATAATCCTGGAGTCCAGCAGTCCCTGGGTGTCCCCAGTGGTGCTGGTACCAAAGAAGGATGTCAGCACCAGGTTCTTTGTGGACTACAGGAAACTAAATAGTCACACACAGTCAGATGCTTACCCCATCGCCAGGACAGATGAAGCCCTAAAGCAGCTGGGTGGGGCTAAGTACCTAACCATTACTGATCTTACCAATGGTTACTGGCAGGTGCCCTTGACTCCCAACGCTAGAGAGAGAGTTCAGCCTTTGTGACTCCTTTCAGCTTGTATGAGTTCATGAAGATGCTCTTTGGGCTGAAAAAGGCCCCAGCGACTTTCCAGAGGCTGGTAGATCGTATCCTAGCAGGAGCAGGAGATTTCGCCTTTGCTTACCTAGATGATATTGTCAGCTACAGCCATTCCTGGCAAGAGCACCTTCAGCATGTCAGGGAGGTGCTGAGCAGACTACAGATGGCAGGGTTGACCATTAAGCCCAATAACTGTCAGGTGGGTATGGCAGAGGTCTCCTACCTGGGACATAGAGTGGGGAGTGGTAAGATCTGGCCAGAACCTGCCAAAGTGGAAGCCATTCAGGAATGGCCTGCTCCTGTTACCAGAAAACAGGTGAGGGCCTTCTTGGGGACAGCAGGGTACTACAGAAAGTTTGTCTGCAATTATAGTACCATAGCTGCTCCCCTCACAGATCTGCCAAGGAAATACAGGCCAGATATGGTAGTGTGGACTCCAGCATGTGTGCAGGTATTCCAGAAGCTTCAAGGAGCTTTGGGAGGATCTCCTATGTTAACCAGTCCAGATTACAGTAAAGAATTTGTTGTGCAGGTGGATGCTTCAAACCATGGGGTGGAGGCTATACTTAGCCAGGTTTCCTCAGAGGGAGAAGAGCACCCTGTGGTATATCTCAGCCATAGGCTCCAACCCAAGGAGGAATGCTATGCAGCTGTAGAAAAGGAATATCTAGCCATAGTGTGGGCACGGCAGAAACTTCAGTCTTATCTGTATGGAAGGAAATGCACTGTAGTTAACAGACTACAATCCCTTAACATGGCTACATTGAGCCAGCCAATAAAATGCCAAGTTACTGAGGTGGAACCTAGGGTTGCAGGCATATGATATGACAGTGCAGCACTGCAGTGGGGTTAGCAATGCCAACGCAGATGGGCTTTCAAGACGGGGAATGGGGTAAGATATTCCCAGTTAGGCTCATCCCCCTCAAGCAATGTTTCTCAAGGGTCACTTGAAAAACTAGCTTGAGTCTTCGGAGGGGGGGGGGGGGGTGACAAAGGAAGATAATGCCAGCACAGCTATCTAGAATTTGCAAATAATTATGTAATTTGTGAATATCAACATGATTTGTATAAGATGCTTGTGTTGCAAATGTATTAAAACTATATGTCAGGTGTATATCAAATTGCTGGTACAGAAGTGTCTGTTGAAAAGATTTTTGCAAAGTGCTTACAATGTAACCACAGCATGCCCTCCTGGAATTGAACAGAAATGTACCTGCACCATTGTAACTGTTTAGATGTATATATTTTAACAGTGGGAACTGGAATACAGGAGGTTAACTTCAGAAAAATAGCTGAAATTAAATTACTTTATGGCCACACAATAAAAAGATGTTATCTTTCAGTTTCACTGTGGCAGGAGACATAATGTCTGTACTAGAGAAGTTTTCTGTATTGTCTTTGAAGTGTTTTATTGTTTTATGACAGTAAATATTCCTGCTGGGATAGCTTGCAGCATGACATAATTTCTTGTCATCTACCTCTATCTCAGGTAAAATCCCCACTGCTGAAAGCTAGTTTTTAGCATCCACTTTTGAAAATACATAGACAAGGGCTTTTCCTCATATCTTTGCAGATCCTGGAAGTCATAAGTGGGCTCCTCTAGGGGTATCTACCTTCCTATGACTTAAGTTACCGTTGAATAATGGGAGGCAAGAAATCCCCTCCATAGAATCCTTTTGCTCCAATTATCCCCCATCGTAACAACATATCATCTCACATCATCTTACTGGTGGTTTACTGTTTCTTATGAGGATCTGCCTTTCTGTGACTTAGTTCAGCATTTGGTGATGGGATGTGAGATACGAGCAATCTGGGTGACTTTCACGTGCATCTGATGTGGACTTTTACTCTATTCTGCAAGGCTATGGCTGATCTGTGAATAAAGTACAGAGAGTTTGTCCTCTGTTGCACTTTTGTGATTAATGACATCTTACACATGATGTTAACAAGCAGGCTGCACCACTTGAATTGTACAACTAGGGCTAGTCTTTATTGTTAATTGAGGGATGGTTCTGTGTAATAATCACCCTTTGAGGGATAGCCTTTGAGTGTTCATTAGTCTCTTCTGAATCCTCAGGTGTGATGTCTGTTACTCAAACCTAGTTCTTCCCTATTGATGTTTGTGCTAAACCCTTAAGTTATCAGAGACAGCTCTGTAAATCTTGGTCATTAATCACTGCAGGCAAGTACCAATGTTTGATGCTAAAAGAAAAGCCTAGACTTAAGCTGTCTGAATCTAGCAGTACCCCTAGGCCTACGCTTTCTGATCTTAGCAGTACTACTATGGTTGCTAGATGCCGAAAATAAAACATTTTTTTAGCTTTGCATGTTTTTCT
Source organism: Protopterus annectens (assembly GCF_019279795.1). Taxonomy (NCBI): domain Eukaryota; kingdom Metazoa; phylum Chordata; order Ceratodontiformes; family Protopteridae; genus Protopterus; species Protopterus annectens. The sequence continues at coordinate 1,050,794,093 of NC_056739.1, forward strand.
TGGACTTCTGCAGAATGTCCTTAATTGATTGTGCCAACAATTTTATAGCACCATTCTCTGCTGCCAGTTCGGATTCTCTGTCTTTCTTGCCTCCTTCTGTTTGCTGATTGCTTCACTGGCTGTGTTTGGCAGTCACCACTGATAAGGACAAGCTATTATAAGGTTTATATTTATGGCACAGATGATTCAGGAGTCTGTGTATTCCCCCATGTTTGCTTCTCACTAAAATCCACTATCTCATTGGTAGACCTTACAATCTATATTGCTGTATGATCTACTTAGAAGTTGGTCCTTGGTTCTTTGTCCAGTAAGATTTTTAATATACAAGAGATGCAGTGAAGAAGCTTTTAAGGATTAATGTTTTAGCTATTGCATCACATTTAACCTAAGATGATGCACTTAGTTATTGTGGCTTTAGGTTTAGGACTGCTGTCTTGTACACATATGATCCAAGTCTTGTCTTGTCTTGAAGATATCTGCATAGACTGTGTATTCTGGAATAAATTACTTCATATTCAGCAGTGAGTTATTGTTTACCCTAAGAAGGCTTTTGCTTGGTATAACTCTGGATTACACATAATACCTCTAGTTCTGAATGATGGTCTTTCTCATCCTGATAGAAAGTGTCTGAGCAGTTGGATGGCAGCACCTTATGAACAGTAGCAAGGAAGTTGGGAAGACGGGATATTAAGTGTCTAATTTGGTATTATCCAAATAGGCACAGGCTCCACTACTGCAAGCCCATGAGATGCGTACGTCACCTGTGCTTCCTCCTCTGTCAGAAATTGTATTCTTGTCTACCCAGCCGCCCTTGCTGCAGTGTTGTGTGTGTCTTTTTGTGTATAGAACTCCTGGAAGCCTTTTCAATAATGAGTAGTTTCTCCTGTTGTCTTTTGAAGACATCTGCTAATTATAAGATAACAGAATTTAAGGTGAATTGTTTTCCTCTTCTAAGTCATCTCCAGAGAATCTCTGACTTTCTAGTGGCTTTCAGCATAATGGATATTTTGGATTAATCTAAGTATGCCCACCCTTCTTGCAAAACGTGAATTAGTGTTGTTAGGTCAAGGGAATGTAGAAAAACTCAAGTCTCCTGGATACTGGCTTAAGCTGGCTGTAATCATCCTTACTATGAAACTCTTGTATCATTCTTCATTGTGATAAGCTCTCTTTGTTTTGTTCATGCATCTTTTGTCACTTAAAGGTTTGTTTTCTGACGCCTATTTTCTTATCTTCGCTTCAAGTTAATGGATCTTGGACCCCAACACTTTTATGCTTAAGGATTCTAGTTTCTGATGTGCCACAGACTCAGACTGTCTCTGAAAATATTCTTAACTTCCCTCAGGAAGTAGTCTCTAAGGCTTCTATGAACCGGTTTATTTTCATTCCAGTTTTAGTGATTCAGCATCGCTGTAGGCATTTCCTTCTTACTCCTGATTTACTGTTATATTTTCCTTTCAGGTTTAAGGATCACTTGTTCATCTTATTTGCTTTGATTGCTGACCCAAACTGTCCATGTTGTTGGCTATGAAATTTTTGACGTACCAAAATGGCAAGGGCAGTTAATTTAGAACCGTGCTCCAGGAATGTTTTAATATAGAATAGTGCTCCAGGAATGTTTGTGTGGTTGACATGTGTCTCATGATTTCCAAGCCACTATACTTTTGAGTTTTGCACAGATTTATGTTCTATAAGCACAGCCACCTTTCACTTTGCTGGTTTGCAAGGCATCATGTCAAGTATTCCCTGATCTTTGCCCATTTTCCACTTGTCTGATTTGTTGTGGTAAGCTGTTTTAAAAATTCTGTCTTTTATTAGATTTATGTCAGAAGACATCATGAAGTAATATGATGATGCTAGGCAATCAGTAAACAACAACAGAGAAGTGTGCCCAACAGAACTTCGACTCAAAGTAAAACACAGTTGCACACTTACATCCAATACCAAAAAACGGCCACACAATAAAGTCCGAAGGGTGCTCTCTTTGTTCAACTTAACACAACAAAATGCATAAAGCGTTTTAGTCTTAATCCCAAAGACTTCATCAGATGAATGAAACAAAGTGAGCAGTCTTCTTAAATACACCTCCCCCTAAATGAATCATCCAATAAACATTTTAATTCAATAATTAAATCAATTATGTATTTCATTTAATGTTAAAATTACTTTAAAATCATTTCAAAGTCCTAGTCTTATATAGTTAATAAGGCATATCATGAAAATACATAAAAAATAAAAATAAATATAAATATGAATAATAAACACATAAAAAAGCCTTATAATGTATTTATAATTATTTGTTACGCCAGTATTTGGTTAAAAATGTTGAATATGTGTAATAAAATACTTTGAATAGTAAAATGTTAAAATGTAACCAATAGTATGTAGTAAGTAATAGAAGGCAAATGTGGCCTGTTGATGTGCTATACCACATCCTATTCACCTCTCTGAAGGCTACCAAGGTTCATAATTTAGCTGCTCTTAGTTTTAAAACTGGTGCCAAAGAGAGATGATCATTTAAACCTGGGTCGTTGTTGGCTTCCAGTTTTAATTGCCAAAACAATTCTCGAAACTCTATAGTGGTCTCCCAAGGCCCTCCCCGTGGGTCCACGTCTATTTTTTCTTTTTGCTAGGCATTTACACACCATATCTGTCAGAAGGGATCTTTAAAGTGAGTCCCTTACATAACCTGAGAATTGCTAACAATGGCAGCACTTCCGAGCCTTCATATCGGTTTACTTTGGAAAGTAATATAATTTAGTTTAAATGGTTTCAGCCACAATAAACTTAACTTCTGTGTGAAGGTCAGCTGGCTCAGATAGAGATTAAGAAGTGGGGGACAGTGGTAATGAGGGTGTATGAGAACTAGCATGGGCCGTGGGTTTAGGATGCATTCTGTCTGCAGGCATATGTGATGAGAATCTTATTTCAGGTTATTACAGGAAGATGACTTTACTGATTAGTTGTGCTTCTTGGCTTATGTAAATATTAAGAACCCAAATTGAAGTGGGCATGCTAGCACTGTTCCTAGTTTGTCAGGGCTTACATTTTAGAAATACACTTTTTTTTTCACTCATAGCTAACAAAAAAAATTATGTAGGAGTGCCTGTTGCTATTGCGCATTGAATTTGAGTGAGAGAGTATGTGTTATATGTATGTGTCTATGCATATATGTGTGTTTGTATATGAAGACGTATAGAGATGGGTATATTTGATCATTACTGCACATGTAAAAAGCTGCGACATTTAACCATCTTTTTAAACTGGATACAAAATGTGATTGCAGTTAACAGTATCATCATTTTGTTCTGATGATTTAAGCAGTGATTCAGTATTGTTATGCTTTTTTTCCTTTGTCATTTAAAAAAGGTGATGGACTTCTTGGTGCTACTGATACTCCACACAACAAACACAAACAACAGTAAGAAGCAAGTGGAAAAAGTTCTGCGGAACAAAATCCGAGTGGGCTTAATTCAGGAGCAGCTCTTGCAGAATGCCTTCAGAAACTATTCCACAGTAAGTTGTTAAAACATGTTTTTACTTCATGAACTGGTGTATGTATTCCACAGTATGGAGAACAATTGCCAAAATGTAGGTATATATATCCGTACTTGAATAGTTCCTGCAGGGAGTAGCTTTTTAGTGTTGGAATGCATTCAGAATTAATTTTCCCAACCACCCAGTTGTGCTGGAAAGTCAGCAGCATGTAATCAGATATTGGTTTCAGTACACTAGCTGCATGATGCAGACTGACAAAGCCCTGATGTTGACGCATTGTGCCTGAGTCCCAGGTTTTCAGTAACAATCTAGACACTGGAGGAGCCAATAAAGTTAGGAATGAGTCACCCATTGTGAGACAGCCCAGTCTGCTACAGTAGTAAAGCCCAGTGGAATCTGGGTGGTACAGCAAGATAGCACAAAGACCAGTATGTTTTCAGTGTGTACTAGGAGTTGCTGTATGCATGGAAGGTTGCATGAATTAGGTTTTAGTATTTTTGGACGTCCATGTTTTTCAGGGTGCCATAGGGAAATGGGAGATAGTGTAAGGAAATATCTTTAGGTTCACCAAGGATGATACCAGCACTGGAGCTAACTTGCATAGCATCCCCAGTTCAGGGACAGCTAGATACTGTACTTATTTTTGTTGTCTGCCCATTCATGAATGTGTCTTGGAGTTTGGGTTCTGGGGGGTAAGCTATGTGCTCAGTTGGAGGTGACAAGTCGAACTCCATTTGGCTAGCTGATGGTCAGAACAGGCTGGTGAATAGAAATATTTGTTAAAAATGATTCCAATACAGAAACAGAAAGATCATTTATGAAAAAATGGGGAAGAAGCAGAATGCAGTGCTTGAACACAGTAGCAACAAAGAAAATAATATTTATTTAAACAACTTTAGCTTGAAAACCATATGGTGGAATATGGATTTTAGTCTCTTTTCTGCCTGCAGGGAGGAATCTGCTTTTAAGCAACAGCAAGGCTATGGAAGTCAGTGGTGACTAGATCCTATAAGTGACTACCCTACTGTCATATTTCCAAGGAGGCATGCTTTAAAGGGAATTGTATAATAATCCTTATTATATCACAGGGTTACCAATGGGAGGAAAGTTTTTCAGTTTTGCCGTAGATCAGAGAGCAGTCACCAGGGAGATGTGTTGTGGGCATGATATGAGGTGGCAGTGTATCGTAGGTGCTCTGTTCCACCCCCCCCCCCAATAATAAAAACTCTTGTAAAAGATCACTTAGTCAGCTTGGAACTCCTGGACCAATGTTGGCCTTTGCTTCTTAAAGGGAACATAGAGCTTGTTTCTGCTTTTAATAATTCTAAAGAAGATTGGAAGTGGAGGACAAAGTTCTGTCCTGTTCTCTTTCAGAAATGTCAGCAAGTTCATCAAATACTGCAGATAATCGATGATTCTTTATGCTACTGCAGGGGGGCTTTGATGGTGCCACTAGACATGATTGATTCTTTCTTGCACATATATGTCAAGGAATCTCAAGGGGATATTCCTTTGCTTTGCATTTGGTCATCACCATTTCTAGTACAATGTATTGCCTTTTGGCTTGTTATCTGCATTCATTGTTCATCACTGATGTTCTTCGTGTTTCACTGTTGCAGTCATCACACTTGGGGTATCTGCCTGCAGGTAGCCGTTAGTCGGCCTGAATACCAGAGACTTAGTATTTCTGCATCGGTTGCTGTTGCTCCAGGACTGACGTCAGGTCGTCAGGGGTTTAAAAACAGGCATCCGATGCCATTACATCAGTCTTTTTTGCCGAGGAGCCTGAAGCAGAAGCAGTTCGCATGAGTGCCGGTCTGCTGCTACCCGAGTTTTAGTCTCCATATTGAATCATCCTGAAGTCTTCTAAAGCTGAGTACCCTGTTGGGGATCCTTTTTTCTTGCCTTAACCGATGTCAGAAAAAGTTAACAATTGTCTCGCCTGTGGAAAACAAATACCACACCGAGATTTCCATTCTTACTGCATCACTTGTTTAGGCCCAGACCACGACGTACCTCGCTGTCAGTTTTGTGCTTTGTTCAATGCCCGAATTCTTCGTCGCCGGGCCTTTTTTGTCGCTAAATACTTTCGCGCTCGATCTCCGTATTCCGAAATGGCTTCGGTAAGCCATCCGACTACCAATCTTCTTAAAAAACATAAGGATAAAGATAGAGACAGACCGCACAGGTACAAAACTGCCGACGCTTCCATTAAGCTAGTCGCCAGTTCGCCGGTATTAAGTGAGGCGCTTTCACAGCCCCTGATGCCTGCTTCGATGGATTCGCAGGCCTGTGCCAAGACCCGTTCGGAGTCCAGTATGCCGTGGGACTCTTGCTTTGACTACGGAACCTGTGGATGTCTCTACCTTGGATGGGTCCGGGGCCGCTGTGCAGGCACTGGTTTCCAAGGAAGTTCTTCGCATTACCGATATTCGACACAAACCAATGACTTCCTTCACGTCTTCAGTTCTGTTTAAAACTACCGAGTTTCTAAGGCCAAGAGTATGAGCTATGCCTAAAAACCGACAACCAAAACCCAAGCACATGCTTTCTTGCCACATCCTCAAGTGCTTAAAATGGCAGAAGACCTGATCATGCTGATTAGGGGACGCCAGCCTTCCCCTGCTAAGAGAAAAAGAGACCTGTCCCGAGCAGGTTTAACTGACCAGGAGTCCGACGACTCTGAGGTTTCTGAATATGAAGACATGCCTTTATCTGCTTATGAGGATTCAGATGCAGAGGAATCCATTCCCTCAGCTTCCCCTCCAGAGGAGTTTTCTTTTGGTGAAACCCTACATACTTTAAGAGAGCATTTCCACTGGGAATGCCAGGATTATCCTCAGTCCAAAAAGAGACTCAGAGAATTTTTAGAGCTGCCACAACATAGACCTTTAGCTATCCCTCCTGTTCTGGATGTTGTCGTTGATGTCTTTATGGAATCCAGTCTAACTCCTGATCCTTTAGCCCCTGCTCCAAGGAAACCAGACAGGTACTACAGAGTCCCTGACTCTCACAAATTTCTTTTCAAAAATCCTGCTGACCCAGAGGTCATTTTCCAAGGGCCTAAAGGAATAAAAACCACTACAGCTAAGAATCCCACCCCTTCGGACAGGGATTGCCGAGCTTTAGACAGATGGGTAAAAAGGTATACACCTCTGCAACTCTCGCCATTAGGGCATTGAATTGCCAGTTTCACATGCTGAAATACCGGCAACATACTATGGAACTTATTAAGCAAAAATTATCTACCTTTACAGACTGTGCAGAAAGTAGCGTTACAGGAGCTTATGCATTCTGCCAGCCAAGTCAGCAAGCATACCTTGCAATGTGGGTTTGATGCCCTAGAAGCATCTTGCAGGGCAACAGTCACTGGTTCTGTATTGAGAAGGCATGCTTGGCTTAAGGAGCAGACCTTGCCAGACCATGTCAAATCAAAATTACTAGATCCTCCTTTGAATAAGGACAATCTGTTTGGCACCAAAGCAGAAGAGGTTCTAAAAAAGATGCAAGAAAAAGCTAAGTCTATGCAGACAGTCAGAGTTCTTGCAAGTGCAGCCTCCAAGATTCATTAGGCATTGCCCCTTGAAACATTGGTCCTTTCCAGCCCCCTGAAGGCCATCTCATACTAGACCCAAGGGGAAACAGACCGCCCAGATTACAGTCTCAGGGTATGCAGAGATCTAAGCAATGGAGTACCTCCACTTCTAAAGCAGGGAGTGCTAAGCCACCCCCTTACGGAAAGAATTCACAGTGACTTCTCAACTCCACTCCTCGCCTCTGCCCAATTGCTTGTGCCCCTAGGAGGAAAATTGCCCACCATGCAAAAAAATGGACCTCCATCACCAAAGACAGATGGGTCCTCAACATTGTATCCCAGGGGTACAAATTTTACTTCCACACACTGCCAACCCCAAAAGGGTTCCCAGACCTTCCTCCAAACCTGTGGGCAGAGGCAGAAAACCAAGTTCATTCCCTGCTCTCCATAAGGGCAATTCAACCTGTTCCTGCAGAACAGATAGGTCAAGGGTTTTATTCCAGACTCTTCCTGGTACCCAGAAAAGGGGGCACCTGGCATCCAATCCTAGATCTTTCCATTCTAAACACCTTCCTGGTGGTACCAAAATTCAAAATGCTCACCCTTCAGCAGCTTCTTCTTTTGCTATTGAAAGATGCCTGGTTAGCCACCCTAGACCTAAAAGAAGCCGGTCTGCACACCCTATCAAGGACTCGTGCAGGAAATAAATACGTTTCAGGGCAGGATCTATGCATTATCAGTTCTCTGCACTTCCATTTGGCTTATCCACTGCTCCCAGAGTCTTCACAAAATGCCTGGCTCTAGCCATTGCCTTTTGCAGACAGAGAAAGATTCAAATATACCCTTACTTTGGTGATAGCCTAATTCAGGCAGGCAGACAGGAAAAACTGTTGCAGCACCTGACATTTGTACACTATCAACAAAAAGAAATCAAAACTAGTCCCCAGTCAAAAGGTTGTGTTCCTGGGAACAAGCTTGGACACAGCATCCCAGATGGCATTCCTTACTCCAGAAAAACAATCCTATCTAACAGGCTACTTTGCTCAAATGGTCACCAGAACCCAGCTATCCACAAGGAAAATCCTGCAGGCTCTAGGGTTCATGCCCTCTTGGTCAGTCTTTCAGCTTTTCCCGGTTAGGGGTTGCCACAGCGGAACTCCGGTCTGCTAATGATTGGCAGTAGATTTTTACATGCCGAGTTGCCGGCCCTGACGCACAACCTTCAACGAAGGTACGCCCATTCACGCATGTCTCCACACAGAAGACGCTCTAGCTGAGAATCGAACAGGAAACGTCTTACTGTGAGGCGACAATGCTACCGCAGCACCACCACTCATTCTACTAATTCCATATGCCAGACTGCATATGAGGAAACTTCACTGGTACTTAAAGCCTTTGATGCCAACATTCTCAGGACCTGGAAACCATCATACTTTGTCTAAGAACAAAGTTTCTTTGGTGGGCATCAGCATGCAACCACAACAAGGGACTAACTTTTACACAACCCCACGCCGCCCAGACCCTAACCACGGACACATCAGACTATGCCTGGGGGCACATATGGACGACAAGTGCATTCAGGGCCACTGGAGCCCAAGTCAAATTCATCTGCACATCAACCAAAAAGAGATGCTAGCTGTTCAGCAGGCTCTGACAGCTTTCAAATCCCTACTCTCACCAGGACCCCTGCTAATAAAAACAGACAACACCACAGTTATGTGGTACATCAACAAGCAGGGGGGGAACCCACTCTTACCCACTCTGCATGCTAGCCATGACCCTGTGGAACACGGCCTTGGACATGCACGTCCATCTGCAAGCTCAATTCCTGCCAGGCAAACAAAACTCTCTGGCAGATGACCTAAGCAGAATTCTACTAGACCCACATGAGTGGCAATTAGACCCCAGCACTTTCAGCCTTCTAACCCAGAAATGGGGGACCCCGGAGGTGGATCTTTTTGCCTCCCCCTGCAATCACCAGCTCAGGAAATTCTTCACCAAGATACCTCACTGCAGGGCCTGGAAAGTGGATGCTCTATCCTTCCAGTGGGTAAACCTCTCAATCTATGCATTTCCCCCTCTGCCTCTACTTACAAGAATATTACTCAAGATGATAGTACAGACCAAGGGCAGTCCTGATTGCCACAGACTGACCATGCCAGCACTGGTACCCACTACTGCTCAGCCTGTCACTGGGGCCACCATGGCACCTACCCCAGATTCCAACCCTCCTCACTCAGCAGGAGGGACAGATCTTGCATCCACATCTGCAAAGCCTTGCAGCCTGGCTTATCCCTTGAATTCTCCCCAGTGACCAGCCTGAGCAAGCAGGTGCTGGAGGTCATTCTTGAAGCCAGAAGACCCAGTACAAGGAAATCCTATGCTGATAAGTGGAAAAGGTATTGTTCCTGGATTCAGTCTAAAGGAGCGGACACAGCCCTGCCCTCCTTACCTCTAATCCTGGATTACCTAGCAGATCTACTCCACAAAGACCTATCCTTCTCCTCCATTAAGACCCATGCCTCTACCATCTCAGCTCACTACAACACTGAGCCATCTCTCTTCTCCCACCCTCTCATCAAATAGTTCCTGAGAGGGGCCATCAACTTAAGGCCACCAAGGAGAGCCCCCACCCCTGCTTGGGACCTTATCTTTGTACTGGAAAAGCTCATGCTACCCCCCCTTTGAGCCATCAGCCTCAGCAGAGTTAAAATTCCTCTCTTGGAAAACAGCCTTGCTTCTGGCCATCACCTCAACAAGAAGAGTGTTTGAACTACGAGCACTTATGGCTGTGGAACCCTTCATTATTTTTCATGCTGACAGGGTCTCCCTCAGGACTAACCCTACTTTTATGCCAAAAGTGGTGTCCATTGTAGCTCTCAACCAGTCTGTCCATTTGCCAACTTTCTTCCTTAATCCTCAAAATAAAGGGGAAAGGATCCTGCACTCTTTGGATGTGCACAAACAGCTCAGATTCTACCTTGATAGGACAAAGCCCTTCAGGAAATTTGACCAGTTACTAGTCAGTTTTGTACCAGGGGCAGAGGGCAAGGCCATATCAAAACAAACAATTTCCAAATGGATAGCACACTGTATCCATTTCTGTTGCAACCACCATGGGAAACCAACCCCTCAGAGGGTCAGAACGCACTCCACCAGGGCAACTTCTACCTCTACAGCATTCCTCAGGGAAGTCCCTACCAGAGACATTCTGGAAGCTGGCACCTGGAGTTCTGTTCACACCTTCACCAAACATTACCATCTGCCTATCTTTTCCAAATCCAGGGTGGGTTTTGCAACAGCAGTCCTGCAGGGCATACTTGCCAGCCCCAATTCTTCTTGACTGCCTCCACCCTTTCTTCAGCTTTGGGAATCTACCCAAGTATTATGACTGCAACAGTGAGACATGAAGAACATAGTACAGTTGTTTACACTTACCATAAATGTAGATGTTAGAGTGTATTCACTATTGCAGTCCTGGTTTCCCACCCTCCAGCCCCCATGTCTCTCTCTCTCCTTCACGATCTTTATTACTCAGCCCTTTCAGGGCTATTGGTGTTTACTTTTTACAGGTGGTGTTTTTTCCACCATAACTTAGCTCCCTATTTGGGAGGCTCCTGACATATGGGGCAAGAAAAACTGATCTAATGGCGTCAGATGCCTGAAATGCTAAGTCTCTGGTATTCGGGCCAACTGAGGGCTACCTGGAGGCAAATAACCCAAGTGTGATGACTGCAACAGTGAATACACTAGAACATCTCCATTTATGGTAAGTGTGCACAACTGTACTTTCTTGCCATGGTGACAGATTAAATGCAAGAGAAAGTTCTCCTAGTGTTTCTGTATCTGGATTGCTGAGTCCTGGTGACAACATTAAGAAAATCACTGATAGTGTCCATTTCTAAGTCCTGCTGTGGTTGTAAGCCCTGGGAGTGCACAGACTCAGATTAAGACCACTTTAATCATACTGCAGAAGAGCTTCTTCATGCAGGCAGATGTGGACACTATTCAAAGCTGACTGTTCATGCCCATGTAGGCCCTGAAGATAATTGAGCCTGCTTTCTGTGACAGGTAGAAGAGGTGGATTGAGGCATGAATTCCTTTGCATCTCTTAGTCTAAGTGAAAGCCACCATATTGACTATTTCATCAGTCTGCATTCAGATAAAGATGTTTCTGTGGACAACAAGGTGTCCATGATTTCTGAGGCATTATACCTTAATGGATCATCTTGTATCAAATCAAGAACAGGAACAGTGGGCTGTGTCCCATCCAGTTTCTGTTTGGGTGTCGTTTCTGCCCCTGAACTCATTGCAGGTTCTGATGCTAGTTATATTGTTGCTGGATTAGATCATTCACTTGGGATTCCGGGGTACAAGGATACTGAGACAAATTAGTTTTTTTCACCTTTCAAGCTGTGAAAAGGGAGCCAAGACGTGAACCCCTCCTCCTCTGGTCAGATAGCCATGCTGTGTTGTAGTACCTAAACAAAGAGGGTGGGACACACATACTTTCTGTGCAGAGAGGTGAGCATCACCAGGGCATCACTTTCATGACCACTTGCACCTCTGGGGAAGTGAGTGTCATAACAGACCCTCTTGCTACAGGTCAGTACTCTTCTGAATCTGATTTCCCAGAAGCACTACCTGATGAAGATCTCCCCAGATGATGGCACCCTGGAGATGACCTCTTTTGTAATGAAGAATGTGGTTGTCAGCCCATTATTCTTGCTTGATTCGACCAGAGGAGAGTTGACTGTGGATGCATTCCCACTTAAGTGGCAGTGCAGATTCCTTTGTGCTTTACTACCTTTTCTTTTGATTGCACATCTGCCAATAAAATTCAAAGAAAAAGAAAAAAAAAAAGAAAATTCATCCTTATTTTCTCATGGCATAGAAGGGGTGTGATTTCAGGCTTTTTAGTGTCTGGTAATACAGGAGTCTTTTCCTCATCAACCTAAGGAATTTATCCTGATTTGGGGCAACAGATCTCCACTTTTGGTCCTAGTTGCTCTGATAAGATTGTCTAATCTTATGTTTTGTTTGCAAGCTTGCTGAGGTGATAGGGAATACCAGAAAAATGCCTACTGGATGTGCACATGTGCACACACACACACACACACACACACACACACACACACACACACACACACACACACACACACACACACACGCATGCACACACTGTGGTTGAAGACGCTTGAGCAGTTTCTAACCGAGTCATAGTGATCAAAAACGTCAACAAAAAGTTTATCAGTTACAGTCTCTTAATTAAAAATAAAACCAGTAAAAAAAATATGGGTGCACAGTCTTGCCAACACTCCATGAAGGGGGTATGATCTGTGTACCCCCACTTATTATAATCAGCTGTTAAAAGATGTCTTATAGGCTCATAGGTGTTTACTAGGCTAAACAATCCCAGGGGCCTTTTTAAGCCTAGCCACGCATCCCAAATATCTGACAAGTTCTGATCCCACTCCACAAAGGGGGAGCCACAACATACCCAGGGAACTACTGCCCCATTAGCCTGACGAGCCTGGTCTGCAAGGCCATGGAACGTATCATCATGGAACTCATAAACAAAGACACTGGTAATCTCCAAACTCTGGACCCTACCCAGTTCGGGTTTGTAAAAGGCAGATCATGTCTCCTAAACCTGATTTACTTCTTTGAAGCAGTCACCAAAGCCATAGGTGAGGGTAAGGTGGTTCACACAGCTTATCTAGATCTCGCCAAGGCTTTCGACACCATCCCCCACTCTGGAATTATAGATAAGCTCACTAAACTAGGTATAAATCCCTATGTCACAAGATGGATTGCCAACTGTCTCACGGACAGAACCCACACTGTGAAAGTAGCAGACTCCAAATCCGACTTCAGATCAGTGACAAGTGGAGTACTGCAGGGTTCGGTCCTGGGTCTTCTCCTGTTTGGTATCTACTTCTCTGAAGTACAGGCTAACACAGAAGGTCTTTGGCTAACAAAGTTTGCAGATGACTGCAAACTAGGAGCCATAATTGAAACTCCTAACGATGTGGACATACTACAAAAGGGCCTCACTGAGACAGATGCCTGGTGTCAAAGCCATTGCCTCAAGCTCAATGCCAACAAATGTATTGTCATCCCCTTTGGTAAAAACTCTGTACCCATGAACTACCACATAAGTGGTAGTCTACTTAATGCCGAAAGTGTGATAAGAGACCTTGGGGCACAGGTGGACAGTAATCTCTCCTTTGATAATCATATCGCCACAGTGGTCAGGAAATCCTTCTATGTGGCTCACCTCATCACAAAAGGTTTCTCATCCAGAAAAAAAGAGGTCATTGTTCCCCTCTACTCATCAGACCCATTATAGAGTACAATGCCCCTTTTGGTATGTACCTCACAAGACATCTACAACAACTGGAAAGGCCACAGAAATACCTCACAAAGAGGATTACTGGCCTCAAACAGATGCCCTCATGAACCGTCTCAAAAAACTCCAGCTTTACTTCGTCACATATTGCCTACTCAGAGGCGATCTCTGCCTAACATACAAAGCTATGTCAAACCCAGAGCTGTTGGACATGCTCCGCTTAAAGAAATCCCAATCCCTCCGACCTACACGCTCTAGGGACCAAAACCTTGTCACCACAATAAAAAGAACATGCTGGAAGGATAGATTCCTGTCCCAGAGACTTCCCATACTCTGGAACAGACTACCTATCTATGTCAAACAGAGCTCTTCATTAGCACTCTTCAAGAAAAATCTTGATGATTGGATGGGAAATAGGAAATTCACCCCAGGGATCACTTCTGTGCCTCTGCTCGACAGGGGCACAGGAAAATAATTTTCTTGGGTGGCGAAAGCCAGGGTACCTTTTTGGCTAGGCTTATATAGGCCCTAGGGCTAATAGCCTAGTACCTACCTATGAACCTAAAGTGTAAGCATGGGCCTGGGAGATTTATAAGCAGACGCCTGGGAGATGAACCATTTATAGGTTGCCTGTGTCCATTAGAGACATAGGTGTCAAGCCAGGGAGGAATTTCCTGTTCCCCATCCAATTGCCCAAGTTGCACTTGAATTGGGTTAGGGAGGAACTGTGCTTCACGTGGATGTGGAGCCTGTTCCAGAGATGGGGGTAGTCTCTGGGATACATACCTGTCTCTCCAGCAAGTCCTATTTATGTCACAGGCAAGGTTCGAAGAGTCTTGTTTGGCATCTGCTTTTCTGAAGTAAAAGCCAATAACAAAGGGCTCTGGCTGACTTAAGTCTGCAGAGAACTGCAAGCTAGGAGCAGTCATTGACTCCCCAGTGACTTAGCCATCCTTCAGGAAGGTTTGTCCCAAATAAATAACTCATCTCAAAAACATGGACTGAAACTAAATGCCAAAAAATGCATTGACAATACGCCCCTAGTAGTTAGTCCAGTTGTTTGGGATTTGGGAACTTATGTTGACAGTGGCCTAACCTTTGACCAACATGTGGCCATTGTTATAAGAAAGTCCTTCTCTGCTGCACAGCATATAAACAGAGGGATTGTGTCTAGATCTAGGGATGTCATTGTCCTCCCTATACTCTGCTCTCATTAGGCCAATAATTGAATAATAATGCCCCCTTTGGGATCTATCTGTCTAGACACATGCAGCACCTGGAAAGCCCACAGAGATACCTTACTAAAAGGATCCAAGGCCTAAACAACATGTCATACATAGACTAACTCAAAGCCCTGACACTGTACTTGGTATCCTACAGACTGTGTCTGGCATACAAGGCATACTCCAACCCTTTATTGAGAGATTTACTGCACATCAGCAAGTCAAATGGCATCAGAAGTACTTTGTGAGTCTTCTGCAACATCAGTAGGCTGGTTTGGAGGGGCTACTACTGCTGTGGAGCAGACTTCCCATCCACATAAAACAAAGTTCTTCCGTATCTGTATTCAAGAACAACTTAGATCTTTGGATGGGAGACAGAAAATTCACCCCAAGACTGCCCCCCTAATGGACAGAGGCAACTCCTAAATGCTGTATCCCATGCATGGTTCCCCTCAAATTATTTATGGTATGATCCCACTTGTTCTCATTAGGAGCAATATGTAATTATTGACAATGGGATGGGTGAGACCACTGTATAACCAAATGGGATAGGTTATTTCGAGCACAGAAAGGGAAATTGTTTAGGCTTAAAATGGCTTGCAAGGGTAGCTAGCCTAGTACATACTTATGAGCGTAAGTTACTTTGTATGAAGTTTGTGTGACTATGTCTTGATTTACATCCAAGTTACACATAGCCTCCCATTGTAAAGCTTCTTTTGGTTGGCAGTCCTTGGAAAGTAGGGAGTCATAGGATCCTGTACCTATGAAGTGTCTGCTCTGCTTAGCCAGAGAGTCTTAAAGTTAGATTAATCAGTTATATGAGGTACTAGCAATAAAGATTCATCTTTGAGATGCATGATGCAGCTGTAGGATATCATGCCTTCCTGGAATTCCTCCAATTCCTGTTTAGTATGACAAGAGACCATATTAAAGATCTGGCTTATGTGTTACTCCAGAGTCATCTGGTTCTTGTGTCATAGAAGAACAGAGCAATGCCTCAGTGGCTCCACCTTGAGTAGGGTGAAGCAGGATGCTGGAAAAAGTTTGCTGATCAGTTTTAGTGCTAGGAGACGGGAGTGATTTATGTCTTCATCATTAGGGTAAGTGTATCACATAATTAGTGTGTACTACCATTAAAAGTTTTTATTCTGCTGTTTCAGTGACACATTTCAACAGCATTTTTAATGCAGGTTGTAATAGTTCCTGATAGATTGGGAGCTGTATGAGGAAGTGTTTGACTGATAGCTTGCATTATAGTTTGTATCATTGTATCATTCAGCTGATCTGTTGTGTCTTTATTAATTTATGTTCAGGTTTTACGAGATTATTTTCCATCAATCCTGTCCTTGGCACAAACCCTGCTACGGTCTGCAGACCAAAGTGCTGTCTCTTTTGGTAGTATGATGTATAAACATGCATTTACAGCATTTGATTCCTACTGCAAGCAGGTGAGTTTTAAAAAGTATGTAATGCATTTTTTTTTGTTTTGTCAAACTTTTAGAATGTTCTTTAGAAATTAATTTTGCAGTTTCAGCAGAAAAAAAATGATGTAGTAATGCCTTTCAATCTGATGTTGTCAATTTTCATTTTATCCTTGATGTATGGGTTTGGTTGCAATAATGGAACCATCTCAGCTGTTACTACAGTTTGCGCCAAGCAAAAACTCTCAAGCTTCACCTTTACTCACATTCCTTCTCTCCCACGTATCTCAGATCTTGGTTGCCACTTTTCCGGACAGTCACGTTTTGGCAGAGCTCTCGAGTTTCTATTTTTAGGCTTTGGTAATATTTTCTTATTTCTTTTGAGTTTTTTCACTATCCTTTCTCTCATTCTTCCTCTACCCATTGGCTACCATTTTTTTGCTCTTGTCTTGTATGCGCGAGTATATTTATTTACTATCATTGTTGATAGCCCCTTTCTTTACACCTTGGTGTACTTCTTCATAGGTTCATAAGTGTGTACTAGGCTGATGGCCCTGGAACCTTTACAAGCCTAGCCCAAAAACAATTTGCCCAGGCAGCATGCCACCCAATGTTAGTTCACAGTGCCCCCTATCCAGTAGGGCAACTGGAATGATCCCTGATGTGAACTTTAACCATCCACTCATCAAGATTTCTCTTGAAGAGGGCCAATGAGGTGCTGTGCTTGACATGAATGGGAAACTTATTCCAGATTATGAGCAGTCTTTGGGAGATGAACCTGCCCCTCCAGCATGTTCTGTTAATTGTGGTAATGAGGTTGTGATCTCTGGAGCATGTGGCATGGGGGGGATTGGGATTTCTTTAGGTGTAGCATTTCAAGTAGGGCTGGATCAGACATTGCTTTGCAAGTCAAGCAGAGATTACCTCTAAATAGGCGATAAGAGACTGAGAACAGCTGACGTTTTTTGAGTCTGTCCATGTAGTACGTGTTTAAGGCCTAGTAACCTTTTCTTAAGCTATCATTGTTGATAGCTTCCTTTCCTTTCCACACACACAAAATCACCTGTTTTCTATCCTTCTCAATTTTCTACTTTTTCCCCTCCATGTGTGATTGTGGGGTATAAGTGTCTGCCTTCCAGCCTGTATTTTTCTGATGGCTGAGAAAGTTAAGGCCCCTTCTGGCTTTAGAAATGCCAGACGTTTGTCCACAAGATTCCTTCATCAGATTTACACTTACTTTGTGATATTACTTGGGTCTTGTGCATTTGCAGGAGTACTGCAGTATTTGCCATGGGTTCAGTCATAGAGCCCTTGTTGAGAGACGTAATAAACTCATCATGAAGGGATTGATCCCATCTGCCTTTGATGAAACCTTATCTACTACAGACAAGAGTAAGACAGATATATCCTCCCCTTCATCCTCATCTTCCTTGGAGAAGTGTAAAAAGAGGAGCTGGTCAGTTCCAACTTCTCAGTCAGCACCGTAATCCAAGAAACTGAAATCCTCAGATGTTCTTCGTGTTTCACTGTTGCTGTTTTTACATTTGGGTTATCTGCTTGCAGGTAGCCCTCAGTCGGCCTGATTAACAAAGTCTTGGGTCCTGCGTCAGTTGCTCTCCCTTCTTCCATGACGTCAGGTCATCAGGGGTATAAAACATACAGCCGACGCCATTACACCAGTCTTTCTTGCCGTGCGGTGCCCGAAGCAGAAGCAGTTCGCAAGTGCCGGTCGGCCGACTCCTGAAATTTTCGTTTTCAAGTTTCAGAACTGAAGTCTTCAACTAAAAGCTAAGTACCCGGTTGAGGAAACTTTTTCTTGCTCCTTACCGATGTCAGTAAAAGTTAATAATTGCATTACTTGTGTGAAATACCTCATAAAGATTTTCATTCGTACTGTATTCCTTACCTAGTCCCTGACCACAACGTACCTTGCTGTCAGTTTTGTGCTTTATTTAATCAGCGCACTGTCCATCGTCGATATATTTTCGCCTCTAAATATTTCGGTTCTGGGTTTAATTATCCAGAAATGTCATCAGTTAGCCATCCGACTACTGGGATTCCGAAAAAACGCAAAGATAAAGACAGAGACAGGCCGCTGAGGTCCAAAACTGCCGACGAAGCTTCTCCTAAGCCAGTCGCCAGTTCGCTGGTACTCAGTGAGGCGCTTTTGCAGCCCCTGATACTCGCTACTTCTGATTCGCAGGCCTCTACTGAGACCCATTCGGAGTCCGGTATGCCGCGAGATGCTTCAACTATGGAATCCGCGGATGTCTCTACCTTGGATGGGTCCGGAGCCGCTGTGCAGGCACCGGCTTCTGAGGGTGTATTCAGGCCTA